>NC_044924.1:28696658-28821117 GCF_003576645.1 Ipomoea triloba | reverse complement strand
TGGGGGGGGGGGGGGGGGGGGGGAGATCATTTTCTAGAATTTTATTTGTCTATTTATATATTTTAGCCCTCAAGAGCACTCTTAGATCAAGAAGAAGAATGAGGATCTAGCTTGGAGGTCTTGACAATAGTACAACACCTTTGATTTAGAAGCAATTTCTTGTCAATTGTTGATTGTAGTCCACTTTGATTTGAAGATTGGTAACTCTTTTCAATTTATATTTTCCATTGCAATACTTGTGTTTATAATTCAAGAACATGAGTAGCTAAATCTCTAGGGTTTGGATTATGAATTTGTTGCAATTGTGCTAAGTGTGATGTTGAATTAATTGTTTGGAGTAGTTGTGATTGTGGAGATTGTGCATTTTCATGTTGGAGTAGATGATTTGTATTGTATTCTTGGAGTGAAGCCCAACTTCATGAGTAGCCTCTTAGGATTCATTACTCTAGACAAGAGATTGTTAGTGTGAGGTAACTTTGATTCTATTTTCAATCCCCGCCTTAAATCCGAGAGAACATAGCTCGGGAAGAAGTGCAGACTAAGTGTTTGTGAAAAAATAACTCATAAGGGCATGTCGACACTTGACACTCGGGTGCTACATAACCCTATGATAGACCATAGAGCCCGAAATGGCTATGACATTGCTAAACACTTCTCTTGAAATGCAAGATTCACACTCTCACAACTCCTCTTCTAGACACTAGGGTGCACATTGCAACGAAGGAGCAATCCAACACCAGTTTTCTCTCTACTTGATTTCTACTTTGCTTACTTTCATTTACTTTTGCACTCTTTGCTCTCGTATACTTTGTTACTTAATGCTTCCCTTGAAACCCGTTAGTGATAAGTTTGAAGGTTCTTGTTAATTCACCTGTAACTTGAACTTTCAATTTGTCATCCTTCGAGACCAACGCTCGGAGATTTTATTTCTATTTTATCTTTCCGTACATCACTATACAAAAATAATCCGTTCCATATAGTATTGTGTGGACTATGGTCTACACGATAATTTGCCGAAATATGGGAATGAAAAGATTTGGTTTCCTTTTTTGTGCAGCTCAATTTGTATGTCCACCAGCCGTCAATTTTGACAGTGTCGGCCATTCTCTCTTCTCAAGTCCCAACTCAGCCCAACCCATCTGGACGTGGACTCCTCTGATCTGATCAACACATATTTCTTCCTTCCTTTCTGAATCTCAATTTTTTGTTTTTAATTCGATTTTCGAGAAGGGAGGCCGGATTGAATCGGATCTGATCCGAATTTTGTTAGGTAGAAGAGAATGGCGGCATCGCGGCGTCTCCGAGATTTACAATCGCAGCCAGGGAACAAGATCTGCGTCGACTGTTCCCAGAAGAACCCTCAATGGGCCTCCGTCTCCTACGGAGTGTTCATGTGCTTGGAGTGCTCCGGCAAGCACCGCGGCCTCGGAGTCCACATCTCCTTTGTCCGATCCGTCACTATGGACTCCTGGTCCGAGATCCAGCTCCGAAAAATGGAGCTTGGGGGAAACGACAACTTCAATTCCTTCATCTCTCAGTACGGAATCCCGAAAGAGACCGATATCGTCACCAAGTACAACACTAAGGCAGCATCGGTTTATCGGGACAGGATCCAAGCCCTAGCCGACGGGAAGCCCTGGCGAGATCCACCTGTAGTCAAGGAAACGCTCAAAGGCGGCGCTGGTAATAGCAGTAGTAAGCCGCCTTTGAGCGGTGGTGGGAGTAGGAATGGGAACGTTGGTGGGAATTCGAGTTGGGACAGTTGGGATGACGATGGAGGGTTTAGTAACGGGAATCATAGCAATAATAATATTCGGAGGAACCAGACGGTGGGGGATTTCAGGAGTGGTGGAGGAAGCGGTAGTGCACCGGCTAGGTCTAGGTCAACTGAGGATATCTATCGAGCGCAGCTGGAGGCCTCAGCCGCCAATAAGGATAACTTTTTCGCTAGGAAAATGGCGGAGAATGAGTCCAGGCCTGAGGGTCTCCCGCCATCACAAGGAGGGA
The DNA here is from genome assembly GCF_003576645.1 of Ipomoea triloba. Classification (NCBI taxonomy): domain Eukaryota; kingdom Viridiplantae; phylum Streptophyta; class Magnoliopsida; order Solanales; family Convolvulaceae; genus Ipomoea; species Ipomoea triloba. The sequence goes on along the minus strand of NC_044924.1, from coordinate 28,819,110 downwards.
AGTATGTAGGGTTTGGATCAAACCCTCCCCCGATGCCCAGGAATAATAATTATAATAATAATCCCCAAGGCGATGTGCTTTCAGCTGTTTCTCAGGTGCTTTGGGAAATAAGAGATCTGTTTTTTTTTTTTTTTTATTGCTTATGCAGTAAAGTGCTTCTTTGATTGCTGATTTGAATGTTGTATGGATTCTGCAGGGGTTTGGTAGATTATCCATGGTAGCTGCTTCGGCTGCCCAATCGGCTGCTAATGTGGTTCAAGCAGGGACAAAGGAGATAGCTTCAAAGGTATACTGATTTTCTTCTCATCTACTTGACATATACTTTTGTTATCAGCTTGCACTTTGGTTCTCAAGATTAGTTCTGATTTTGGGATATACTATTGGCATATAATATTCATGTTTTGCTTATTTGTGGAGTAATATATGGTATTAAGTGAAATTAGAGAATAAATATATATATATTGGATCTGTGTGAGGAGGTAAGTACAGTTGGGACATAGAAGAATGTTTTTTTGCAGTTTTAGTGCACATCAGATTGGAAATTATGGATACCTGAGAATCTTTTGGGGTTTTAGTTTTGATCATCCAAGATTTATTTCAATTTCTGTATTTAGGTGGATAATCTGCTCCCTGCAATTTGAACCTCATTGAATTCAGATTACCTGATTTCACATCATCAGTTCAAGTTTCAGTTTTAAATTCAATCTGAATTACGTTCACCTTTAGCTGTTGACTTGTCATCACCATTACAAGGCAAAAAAGTTCCACTCTGCCTCCCTTCCCCCTGAAAAAAAGATGTAGTTAGTATTTACAGTATCATTTTCTGAGGAACATCGATTGACACTAAAAAAAGTAGCTGTTATTAGTTCTTTTCGGGATAATGTTTTACCCAGTGGCTTATTTTAATGTCTTCTATGTTGTATCAAAGTCTGTATTTGTATGGAACCCCTAAGTCAACTAAAAATGTCATACTTCATCTTTCTTTTTCTCTTTTTTTTTCCCCAATTTGTTCATGCTAATAGTGTTGGAATAATTTCCTACTGGTAAATTTTACAGGTCAACCATTCTTGACTGTCATGACATAAATAGATGTGGAGACAAAAAAATGATTATATTGGTGAATAAGTTGATACATTTTTTTGAGTTGTTTACATGTGCACGAGTGTGTCTGTGTGTGAGACTATCTCCTTGAGAGTTTGCTACATTGTATTGACTTTTTCTGTTTGTGAGACTATCTGTTTGAAACTTTGTGGAGGGCATACTTGGTAATAGGCCAATAAGTTTCTATGTTGTATAAAAGTCAATATTTGTATGGAACCCTAAGTCAACTTAAAATATCAAACTTAATAGGTCAATAAGTTTATGTGGTGTATAAAAGTCAATATTTGAATGGAACCCAAAGTCAATTTAAAATGGCATACTTGGTAATAGGTCAATAAGTTGATCCAGACTATTGAGTTTTACTTGTGTGAGAGTGAAACCATCTTCTTGACTGCATGCATAGTTTGTTAAATGGCAATTTCACTCGAGGTCCATTGTGGATTTGGATGAGATTTTAAAGCATGGAATTAATTTCAACGGAACCATCGTTCCCCTTCTAAATAGTGCTTCCTATCTTACACCATGGGAAGAGTTATTCTTATTATTTAAGGAATAGAACAAAATTATTGGACAAAATACCCTTTCAAAATTGTTCATTTAATTATGTCTATGTGTTTGCATTTTTGATACACAAATATAAAAATTTGTTTTGACATTTCAGAAAATTAGTAAATTAATATTTTTTAAAGTACTCCGTATTAATTAAGGAAGATTGTTTTTCAGGTGTTATGAGTATTTTGGTCATATTAATATAGTAATATCTATTTTTCTCAATGACTTAACAAACCAAACATAAGAACATAATTCATTCTCTATTCTATTCTATGAACCAAAGTATGAATATCATTCCTTTTCTTATCCATTCCTTCTCAATTCTTATTCTCTCTATTTCCATTTTGTGAATCAAACATGCTATGAGAGTTTGTGGAGTGCATACCTATATTGGTCAATAAGTTGATACAGTTTATTGAGTTCTTGTTCTTGTAGTGTGAGGCTACCTGCTGACAATCTTTTGTCCATGTGAAATTCTATCAAAACCTGCTATCCATCTTAAGATTTTCAACCCATGAGTTGTTAATGTGTCTTTTATGGAAAATAGTTGCTATGATCTTGAGTTCGTTGGCACTTAATAAAATGCATGTCTTATTGTACTTTTACAGGTGAAAGATGGTGGTTATGACACTAAGGTGAATGAAACAGTGAATGTAGTCACGGCAAAAACAACTGAGATTGGTCAAAGAACCTGGGGGATCATGAAAGGGGTATTGGCATTAGCTTCACAGAAGGTTGAAGAATATACTAAGGAGGACAATGGGAACTGGAAAAATGATAGCTGGCAACGAAATGAAAGTCAACAGAATGGCTATTATCAGGACTTTAATCACAACTCTAAAGGTTGGAACTCTTCCGAGGGAGGAGGTGGTCAGTCTTCATCCGGTCGACAGTTCAATTCTGTCAACTCCGGTTCATGGGACAGTTGGGATACTAAAGGCAACAATACAAAAGAAACAAGTGCAGCTAATAACGATAGCTGGGCAGGCTGGGATGACGCAAAAGATGATGACTTTTACCAGAGTGCACATGATAATAAGCATGTTGGATACAATGGAAAATCAGACACTAAGTGGAGTGATGGAGGGTTCCTCTAAAGCTGGTAAAAGTTTCAGTAAAACTTCCCAATCATCTTTCAGTAAAACTTTCCCCTTTGGAATTTAATTCTATCCATATAACTTGTGTAAGGGATTGTCATTCTGGAGACTGTAAAATTGTCAATAGGGAGGACCAATTACTTCCTCCCAGTCTGGTAAAAGAACCCCAAAAAAAAAAAAGAACATAATATTGAAGATTTGATGTTTGCCAGGACCATTATTTCTTGGATTATATTTTTTCATCACATTTGGATTTGTAGTGACAAAACCTATTTTTCCTATGTTCAATTGTGTATCTTTATCATCTTGTATGAGTTGTGTGTTTAATTGCATATCTTTACCATCTTGTATGAGGTGTGTTTATTTGCATCTTTTTACCATCTTGTCTTGTATAATTTGATGCATGCTCGATTGTATAATTTGGAAGGGTATTTTTCTTTTTAAACCCTTGCAGATGCATCATTGTCCTATCCAATGTTTGGTACTGTTGAATTTTATTTGAGATAGCATTTTAAATATTTATTGCTCCATTCATAAAATTTGAATCTTAGATAAAATATTTCCATGCAACTTGAAACCTAGATGATATTTGCTAATGGGCATATGGATACACCATACATATGTTACAATGATTCAAATGAACACAAATAAAAATTTGATTCAATTAATCATGTTTTACAAGATTAGTATAGACTTGCGATATTTTTTTTTAAAATGTAAATCCGAAAAGCCAACTTTCAGAGCGAACTTTACTAATATGAAAGTAAATCAAATTCGGAAAGTAGCCTTATGATGGTTAAGTCTCGGAAGGTAGTAGCAATAACTTTCAAAAAGTCGACAATTTATATCGTGGACCAAAATGTTAGGTGGATGACTTCTGTTATTTTGTGTCAATATTCTGTGTATTCTAGATATCTGTTTTGTGTATTTATGTTAGTAACACAGGTTGTGATGCGTTTGTGCATTCGAATGTTTAGAAGGATGAGTTCTGTGTATTTTGTGTCAATATTCTGTGTATTCTATGAAGACATTCTGTGTATTCTTGACAACCGTTCTGTGTATTCATGTTAGTAACACAGATTGTGATGTGTTTGTGCATTTGAATGTTAGAAGGATGAGTTCTGTGTATTTTGTGTCAATATATTTTGTGTATTCTGCGAAGACATTCTATGTATTCTAGGCAACCGTTCTAGTTAGTAACACAGGTTGTGATATGTTTGTGCATTCAAATGTTAGGAGAATGAGTTCTGTGTATTTTGTGTCAATATTCTGTGTATTTTATGAAGACATTCTGTGTATTCTAGACAACCGTTCTGTGTATTCATGTTAGTAACACAGGTTGTATGTGTTTGTACATTCGAATGTTAGGATACACAGAATATGCCAAGTATTATATCTTATATTCCATGTTTTTCAAATTTCACAATGTTGCCTTTTGTCGTGTGTGTTTTTGTGATTTGATGAACTTTTGTGTATTCTTTGTTCTTGCTTCTTCGTCACTGTTTTTGTTGTTGTTCAAATTATAGTTATATTTTTGTTTTAAAAAAAACTGTGATGAGATCCGTAACAATATAGCGTCGTTTCAGACCAGGGTTCAAAATGCATTGTGGACCCTGGTCCACAGTATAACAATCCCAAAAAGTCATTCTTCGAGAGTTAAGGATCCAAAAAGCTGAGGTTCGAGAAAATGAAGACTGATGACTGAAAAATTAAATGGTCGAAATGTTGAAGGATCAACCTTGGCCATAAAGTAAGTGCCCAAAAAGTAAAACTAACCAAATAGTTAGTTTTATTTGAACAAATGATTGACATTAAGAGAAGTCAAGTCCAAAAGTTTACTAAGGGTTGATATGGATAGTTAACTCTTAATAGTAAAGTGTTACATTCTGCACTTACTTTCCAGCATTTACCAATCAATCCTAATGGGGTGTTTGGGTGGTGTTTGGGTGGGATGAAGGGATTAAGAATGAAAGGAATTGCAATTTAGTGGGAAAAAATAAGATATGAATAATGTAAGAATTTAAATTAAATTGTTTGGTAGGTGAGAATAGAATTTATTGGGAATGGGAAGGAAAAAAGTCGTATAAATACTAAAATGCCTTTGCCTAATAATAAAAATAAAAATTACCAATGATACTTTTGTCATTTATTCTATATTCTCTTTCCTACAAGCATTGAATTGCAATTTCCTCACAAACGGATGAAATTGCAATTCTCTCCAATCAAACAATGTAATTGAGGATTTCAATACATTAAATTACAATTCAATTACAACTCAATTATGTTCAACCAAACACCTTGTAAAGGTTTATAAAGGTTTAAAAAGAACAAACAATGCCTAATAAAAAGGGGTAATAATTTTTTCATTGCATTTATCTTTGATAAAATTTATTTTATGTTAACTTCTCGTTCAAGTTACTTGAACCAAGGGTTTTTGAAATGTAAATTTTTTAAAAATGTATACATGTCTATTCATCCCTTTAGACATGTAAGACTGCCATTATTAGGAGTGTGCAAATTTCGGTAATTTTTCTGTTAACCGACCGAATTGACAAAGTTCGGTTAACCGTTTTTTAACTGAACTTTTTCAGTTCGGTTAATAGTTAAAGGTTTTTTAAAATTTCGGTTAAAGGTTAATTCGGTTCAAAATTTTGGTTAACCAAAATTTTAAATATATATTTTCTTTAATTAGTGTTGTTATGGTATTATTTTTGTATATTTTCTTATGGATTTATTATTATATGTTTATTTTAATAGACTTAATTATTATAGGTATTAATTTTAGGATTTCAAACTTTAGCTTAAAAAAGTTCGGTTAATCGGTTAACTGACCGATTAACCAAAAAAAAAAAAATTCAGTTCGACTAATTCGGTAAGACAAAGTTCAGTTTGATTAACGGTTAAATTTTTAAAAATTTTGTTTAAAACGGTTTGGTGGTTAACCGATTGAACACACCTAGCCATAATCCCTGCAAAGAAGGGATTGACAAGCTAACATGACATTTTTTTGAAACATTTATTTACTTTTTAACGCTTAGTTGGATTGCAAATTTGCAATTTGTACAAACTTGCGGCATCTTTTGTACCTTTTTTTTTTAATACTTATTTTGCTTTGTTTTCTTATTTTATTTTATTTATTTATTAATGTTTGAAAGTGATGTGATATTGTAGTGCACTTTTAGAAATGGATTTGATTTGTAGAGATGTAGTATGAATATTAAATGAATTGCGAATTAGGTGATGTAGAAATGAGATTCATTTTTTAAAGTTAGAGGGATTTACAGATAAAGATAGCCTAACTCAAACCACTAGGACCAACATTTTTAACTTTTTGAAATGCTCTTAAACATTGTAAGGTGACGTTTGATTAAAACTTCAAAACGGAAGAACACTGTACTAATTTGAATATTTGAAATTGTTTATGGGATAAGAGGAATGGCTTCAAATATAAGAGTTTTGAAATGTCAATTCACATTCAACTAAACTGAGGTACCAAACTACCAATTATTGAATTAAAACCTATCAATCTTCTAAAGAACCTTTCAAAAAAAAAAAAAACAATAATAAAAGGATGATATAATAAAAACAAAGCACGTGAGAGGAAACCTTTTCAATTCATTTAATTTTTATGTCTATTATTTGGAAATAAAATCAAATTTTATTTGTTCACATTTTTTAACAATTTATTTTATTATAAAATTTGTAAATGTGTACAGTGTACTTCTATACTTAATATGACATTTAAATATAAAAATAGATTTGTTGATACAAAATATTGTTGATACAAAATATTAAGTATACAAAATAGTAATATATAGTGAAAAAATTTTGAAAAAAAATCACAAAATCTTTTTCTTTTCCTTGTAATTACTTGATATTACCAAAATATCTTAAAATTCTCATTTTTTAAATGGAAACAACGAAAATAGAGTATCGAAAAATTTTCTGAGTGATGCTACTCTCTCATATTGAATTCATCTCCTAATGCGTAAGTACGTGACACTATTTGATTGGGTCCATTAATTCATGAATAATAAATAAATAAATATAAAAATTTGTATGAGTGATGCTACTCTCTCATATTGAATTCATCTCCTAATGTATAACTCCTTACGTGGCAGTACTTAATTGTGTTCATTAATTCATGAATAATAAATAACTAAATATAAAAATTTGTATAATTATATTATTACTCATAGCTAATCGACTCAAATCGAGAAAGTGAATAAGTCATTTTCACTAAAAATTAAATTTAAAATTTTATAATTACAAAATAAACAGTTTGAGTAACTTATATCTTCTCATACGAGCGGAATTGGTCCGAATTTTAAAATACTGGTTGCGTTCTTCCCAAAGTCACGAGATAATATTACTAATTTATTATTGTTTTAATTAAATACAAGAATATGAATATAATAATTGGATTTATTAATCAAAAAATACAAATATTCGAATTCGACCCCATGCCAGGCCAGAACGGCTATAATTTCTGCAGGCCCAGCGAAAGAGAAAACTAAACCAAAACCCAAAGGGGAAATCAATAATTTCAAAACGGAAAGAGAAATTCAAAATCAGGATCGAAATGCTGTCTGTCATTCAGTAATTCGTGATTTGCTGTGTCTGAAGTTTTAATAAGGTCGTGTTTGGGAGGCCAAGAATCTTGAGTTTTCATCTCCTTTAATTTGGGTGCTGTGTTTCACTGCTTTGGTGATGCTATCAATTCGGGGCTGCTTTGGTTTCGGAGATGTTGAACCCCTCCATTTGATCTGTGAGTCGCCATTTTCCAACTCGTGAGCTTTTAGCTTTTTGTGGTTTTTTGAATCTCCATTTCTTTTCCCGAATTTTCCTGCTTTTTCAAGCTGCTGGTTTGGTTTTCTAGGGTTTGGAAGAGAATGGAGATCTAGGGTTGTGCTGAATGGTTTCCTCGATTTTTTTCTTCAAATATTTAATTTTTGTTTTCGTTGGGATCCGAACACTTTGCTGGTACTCTGTATATGAGACATTTCACTGTGTATGATAGCTCTTTGGACTTATTCATCAAATAGGTTTGTGTTCTAATATTTGCTATTTTTTTTTCTGGTTAAATTTTCAGGTTTAGTAAAATACTGCTTGTACTGAATTACAATTTTGTTTGTATAAATGGGGGACCTGAGCTCAGTAGATGCGATTCTAGAATTTTTAAGAAAGAACAAGTTTGCTAGGGCAGAGGCTGCATTGCTTTGTGAGCTGAGTAATCACACGGATTCGAATGGAGTTCTTCACAAACCTGCTGTTGAGGACAAGGAGTTGAACCAACCATTGGAAGAAGCAAATGGGCGGAAAATCTCTGGGGAGAATCTGAGGAAGGATTATCATAAGAATGAGGAAGTTGGAAAGGATATGAGTTTTAGGAGCATTGAGGAGATCTCAAAGGAGCTTATAATTAGTGAGATAGAGTGTGGAGCTGGGAGGAATGGGCCAGATTGCAAAGGGAAGAATGGTGCTAATGTAGGGGAACAAAGCAAAGTTAATGAATCAGTTGGGACGAGTGAGAAGAATTTCGGTTTTAACAGTTCAAAGGATACTGCATTTGATTTGTACTCGCGGAAATATAATCCCAATATTGGACCTATTGTTTATGGAAAGACAATGCCTAATCCAGGTGAGTTCCACAATAGTGGTAATGCTTCTGAAAACTCTGGGGAAGTTAGTAGTTCCTATAATGAGAGGAGAACATCATCACCTGGAAATTCTGGTAAAACCAAAATGGAAATAGTGCGGGAGAAAAATCAAAATAGTGAACTGAAGGAAGGTGATCAGTGGCACAAGCAAATTGGTAGTTATTCCAAAGATGCTTTTGCTGATAACTCATGGAATGACTGCTTGATGAAAACTGTTTTCCCATTCTCAAAGGAAGATGTATCAACGAGTTATGACCATAAAATTGTAATTGGTGATAAAAATGAAGAGAAGAGAAAACCAGAGATTACTGACATTAAGGCAGCTATCAAAGAGCAAGTGGATGAAATTGGAAGAGCTTTGTACTTTGTGAGAGCACATGGAAGTGAGCCAAAGGATCTTTCTGGCTTTGGCCTTCCACTTGGATCAGAGAACCAAAAGGAAGAGCTACCTAGATTACCACCTGTTAGACTCAAATCAGAAGAGAAGCCGTTTAATATTCAATGGGTAGAAAAGTTTGAACGAGATGGAAATGACTTGAGTATTTCTAGTACCGATAAAACCTATCTTATCGGATCATTTCTGGATGTTCCTGTAGGACAAGAAATTAACACTTCAGGTTTGCTCCTACAGCTTCTAACTTTGGCTCTTATGTTTTCTGATACAGCCCAGTATTTGGCCTGCATGTTATATTTATAATTCATGCTGCTATTTTATTATTTGGATTTATGCACAGTTGTTTTCATTCTTTATTTGGGCACTTTAGGGGTTGACCTTCTGGATTCTGTAGGGCTACTCCATTATATTTATCACAAGGATAGACTGATAAATGGCTAACAAAATGCTGCAGTGAAAAGTTCTAATGATTTTAGAATTAGTAAACTGTGTGTGATATCTGGATTTGAGTAGAACCTTCTTGGCTTCAAAAGTAGAGATGACCTTCTAGAGTATTAGATTATGCTCCCAAGTCATTACCTTCACAGTTAGGACTTAGACTTTAGTATGGCATCACCACCAATTGGATTTTGGATTATATTTACTGTTTGAAAACTGAAATGTTGTGTCAATTTTTCATGCTAGAAACTCAAAGGTCATGGACTTTTAAAGGGGGTCTTAGTTTCATAACTAACATATGACTGTAAATAGTCAGAGTTACTGAAGAATAGTGTATTAGTCAATGATAGGTTTAGAGACAAGCGGCAATCTCTCTATTTCTATATATATTCTGGCCTTCTGGGCTTATCTCACGTTTGGTTTCCGGGAATAACAACATTTTTTTCATTATTTACTTTCAGTTTCCTTGTTGACAATGTGTTAACAATATCATTCAAATTATGGTCCAGGTGGGAAAAGATTTGTGGGAGGTAGTTTGCTCTCTGTGAGTCAGGGCATTGTTGAGGACTCTTCTGATCTTGTTTCTGGTTTTGCAACTATTGGTGGACTTAGTGAACCAGTTGACTATCCAACTGAATATTGGGACTCTGATGAATACGATGATGATGATGATGTAGGCTACACTAGGCAACCTATTGAAGATGAGACCTGGTTTTTGTCTCATGAAATTGATTATCCAAGTGATACTGAGAAGGGAACGGGACATGGGAGTGTACCTGACCCTCAAAGAAGTCAAAACAGAGAAGAAGATGACCAATCATTTGCAGAAGAAGATTCTTACTTTTCAGGTGAGCAGTATATCAAGTCAAAAACTGTGGATGGAGTTAGGCTTGCAGATGATTCCACAGGGTTGTCAGCAACTGAAATATACAGGAGAGCTGATCATGATGGCTTCACTGCTCAATATGATGGACACTTGATGGATGAGGATGAACTAAATTTGATTCGTGCAGAGCCTGTATGGCAGGGCTTTGTTACACAAGCAAATGAACTAGCCATGCTAGAGGATGAAAAAATCTTAAATGAATGTGCAAGGTCTCATTTAGATCAGATTTGCTTGGATGATGATCAACATGGGTCAGTTAGATCCATTGGTGTTGGAATTAACAGTGATGTTGCTGATATTGGCAGTGAAGTTCGGGAAAGCCTGATTGGAGGGAGTATTGACGGGGACATAGAGTATTTCGGTAATAATTATGTTGGTATTGGTGGGTCCAAACATGTGCTGCATGACTCAGATAAGACTTATTCTGAGAGATCAAATGGAGATAAGAAAGCAGCTAATCGCAGTTCTGACAAGTTTATAACATGTCTTGACAGGACAAAGAGTCACCTGGATGGGGGATTTTCATTTCCCCCGCCTAGAGATGGACAGTTGGTTCAGACTAACTCTGGAAAATCTATATGGTCAAATGAGATAAAATCAGCAATAGCTGAGGATATTGATGATTGTTTGGTGAAAAATGATGACATGCTTGTTCCATGGAAGCGAAAGAGTAGTGAGTCATCACCTGTCAAGATCTCAAGATATGAAAATAATGCAAATGCTACTGGATCTGCAAATTCTAGCCCTTCATCACTTTCAAATTATGATGGTTATACTGAACATGACCATGTGAAGGAAGAACATGATACCCAAGTAAGTGCAAGAGAAGACGATCTGGGGGCATCATTGGAGGATGAAGAAGTAGTGGCTGTACAGGAACAAGTGAAGCAGATAAAAGCACAGGAGGAGGAATTTGAAACCTTCGATCTCAAAATTGTGCACAGGAAAAACAGGTGTTTTCTTTTTCCTATTTGATCATTTTAATTACTGTGAATTTAATATTTTAGGTTCTTTGTACTAACGTTGATTGTCTGAACATTGATTCAGTTTTTTTTACTAGATACCTTTTACTAGATACCATTTACTATAAACTCAAATAAATAAATAGTCCAAACTCCTTTGCCAACACATTAGGCCGCTGAAATCTGAATATTGACACTTTATCTGATCAATTACTGACTTAGCGTCATTACTAGTATTTCTTGTTGCTAATGAAAAGTTGGTTTATTAGCATGAAATTTTTCCAGCATAATGAAATTCAGGAAAAAAACATAACTGAAGAGGGTTGAAGGAAAAAGCATAATTAAGGAGTTCGGTCAAAGCTCAGAAGTTGAGAAAACCGTACTATAATACTGTTATCTGTAGCAAATACTTGCATTAATTCAATGTTTTTGGTACTTGATCTTGAAGATGGCAGTGGTCTCCATTCTAGTGCCGTCAGTGTTGCAAAAATCCCGCCTAGGCACCGCCCGGCCGCCTAGCGTATCACCATAATCGGTGGTGTAGGCGGTCGGCCGCTAGGCCGCTTAGGTGCTAACAGCGTAGTCCTAGACACTGACTAGGTTGCCTAGTTGGCCGATTAGCTATTGTTTATCTATTTATTTTTATTTTTTTTTATAAACGGGTTATTTCACTCATAACGACATCGTTTTGAGCGAAATAACCCTAAATTGTTCAAACTCTAGATGTTTTTAGGTTTAATATTTACTCCGTAATATTTTAGTATTAACTATTTAAAAGTATTAAATAGTTTATAATTATTAGTCTTAAAAAATTTTAAACAAATTTTTAAAAAATAAAAAATAAAAAAATAAATACCCGGGCCCCTAGGCGCCCCCAGGGCGCCTAGCGATTTTTTCAACCATGAGTGCCGTAAAGTCTTTAGCTTGTTCATGTAAGATTGAAGATTATTAGGTTAGACAAATCAGTAAAAGATTCTATGACGATAAGGACCTGGAAAATGATTTCAACAGCAAAAAATGATGGCCTGTTATGTGGCTGGTTTGAACCATTGGAATGTAATAAATTGACATGCTATTAAGGGAGAGCATATGCTTGTTTAATAGCCACTTCTCTTGACACATTTAGGCACTTAACTTGCCAATCGACTGTTTATGTGCATACATTTACTAGCTTTGAGTTGATAAACTCAACTAGATCAAGTGCAGCAATGTAGCACCCTACCGTATGTTAACTGTGTACACTTTTATATTAGCCTCTCAAGAAAACATTGTTGTCTATTTATTCTTAGGCATTTTTACCTGATATTGAAATTTCCCATAGTGTCTCTGAGCTGTCTAGAAGGAATAAATTAAACCTGTTTTGCTTACTGGAACTCTTTCCTTGGTTCAGAACTGGTTTTGAGGAGGACAAAAATTTTCATGTTGTTCTAAATTCAGTGATAGCTGGGCGCTATCATGTTACCGAGTATCTTGGATCTGCTGCATTCAGCAAAGCCATCCAAGCTCATGACCTTCATACTGGCATGGATGTATGTGTGAAGATTATAAAGAACAACAAAGATTTCTTTGATCAGAGCCTTGATGAAATAAAGCTCCTCAAGTTTGTCAACAAACATGATCCTGCTGATAAGTACCATATACTTCGGTTGTATGATTACTTCTATTACAGAGTAAGTGAAATTGTGCTTTATCTTGATATATTTTTCTTCAGATATTTTACTTCTTTCATGATATTGTGTATGTAGATGTAGTTGCAACTATTAAGCAATATCCATGTCATTAATTCTCTGCATAAATCACCCTCAAATTATTTAATTGCACATGGGCACACAAACCCAAGCACTTAGATTTGTTGATGCTCATATTTAGTGCTGGAAAGATTTTATATGGACGTGCATGAAAGTCTTGCTTTCTTAGACCAGATACTAAGTTAAGCCAATAAATGATAAATTTGATAAGAGTTTTGCAAGCAGCCTAGAATAGTTCTTTACTTTTTTTTTTTTCTCTCTGTGGAAACATATAAATATACAATATAGCTTTTCATGTAATAATTTAGATAATGCTTTTTATTGAAACTTTTATGCTATATTGAAGATGGTCAATTGTGGTTTGGACGCTCTTTAACATTGTAGACCCACTTGTTTAAAATAAATTACCCTTTTCCTAGTGCTACAACTTTCTGTCTAGTTACATATTGAAGTGAATAGTCAGAACTATTTCTTTGTATTAACCATTACGTCTGTTTACAGGAGCATCTGTTGATTGTATGTGAACTACTGAAAGCTAATTTATATGAATTCCATAAATTTAATAGAGAATCTGGAGGGGAAGTTTACTTTACGATGCCAAGACTACAGGTTTCTTCCATAGCTATCTCCTTATGGATACTGCATTATGTTTCTGTTGGTTCTGACTTGCTTATTAATCTCATCTGCAGTCAATTACGATTCAGTGTTTGGAGGCACTCCAATTCCTGCACAGCCTTGGACTTATACATTGTGATTTGAAACCTGAGAATATTTTGGTAAAAAGCTACAGTAGATGTGAAGTGAAGGTCATTGACCTTGGAAGCAGTTGTTTTGAAACAGATCACCTATGTTCGTATGTTCAATCTAGATCATACCGTGCACCTGAAGTGATCTTGGGACTTCCATATGGTAAAAAGATTGATATCTGGTCACTTGGCTGCATATTGGCAGAACTTTGTACTGGCAACGTAAGTTCCTTTTGATTGCATATAGATTGTAAACCAACATTCTTTTGCTTTTATTGTGTGTGTGGTTGGGGGATGAATGTAGGTGAAGCTAAGTTGATGTATGCTTTATGTTTTTGGTTAACTATTTAGTCATTGGTCATAAATATCATTTATCCTTTTGACTTGTTGATATCATTTGTCCATGTTCTTGTTAATATCATTTGTCCTTTTGACTTGTTTATAACAGATGCAATTACATTGTTGATAGTGAATGCCATATATGATACTTAATACTTTCTCAAAAGGCACATTGGACATGTGACTTAATTGTTTGGTTTGGATCCTGGAGCAGAATGTGAGACTCTTTTGTGTTCTCTGGGTTTGCAGGTCCTTTTCCAGAATGATTCTCCAGCCACTTTGCTTGCTCGGGTGATTGGTATTATAGGTCCGATTGAGCAAGAGATGCTTGCCAAAGGAAGGGATATGTACAAATATTTCACCAAAAACCACATGTTGTATGAACGGAATCAGGTAAAGTACCTCTTGTACCCTCCAATGTATTCCTTTTATATTCATGTCAAATTAGGCCCTACTAAAGTTACAACCTGTTCTACGGCCTCATCTTCAGGGATAAATTTATTTGCTGAGAATTGTTTTGGAGGATACTACTATTTTATCTCTACCCAATTGATGGGAAGGTGTCTATTTTTCAGGCTTAGTAACTATATATGTCTTGCCCAAGTTAATTTGTCGATGAAATTCGATATATATATTATCCACGTCAATTGTCCTCAAATGCATGAGTTACTTATTCATTGTTTATTTATTTTTGGCACATAATTTTTTCAGGAAACCAACAGACTGGAGTACTTGATTCCCAAGAAAACATCCTTGCGCCATCGATTACCAGTCGGGGATCAATGCTTCATTGACTTTTTGACTCATCTCTTAGAAATAAACCCAAAGAAGCGTCCCTCGGCTACAGAGGCTCTAAAACACCCTTGGCTATCATATCCTTACGAGCCGATATCATCTTAAGGCAGAAGAGATTTCTCACGACACCCAACCACCAAAGCTGCCCGCCCTCACACCTCACCCCTCGATTCTGTGACACACTCAACTGCCAAAGCTGTGTGCTCTCACGCTTCACCCCTCGGTTCTGTGGCCTGTAAGTTCCTTGTGCACCAGAGTAGTTATGTTTTATTTGGGTGAAATGTGGAATGCATGTAATGTTGCATCTATTTGTACATGTACATGATGTGTGTAATATTTTTGTTTTAGGTGAGATAGTTTGTGTAATAGCTACGCATCCAATTTTGATGGTTTATTTACTAATTTGATGAATTGTATCATTATTATGTAACAAGCACAACAGTTCATTCAAGTATATTGTTTCACTCAGATCTATTGAGAGATATATATAATGAATGACACCATCTTGCCGGTTTCCAGTGAATCTTGTCGCTACTATTCTACCGAGTAAATGTACACATACTCTAAAATAATACTCCGTATTACATATTTTACGTGAGATTATTTTCTATTTTTTACTTTTAGGAGCACATTTATCATTTTCGTTTTATCCGTGGTTTCGCCTTAATTAAATATTTAAACTCTATACCGTTTGAGAGAAGTTTTCAAGCTGAAATTGTAACAATGTCGAATCACTAAAAATAGTAAGGGATGTGTAAATTTTGTTATTTGTCTAACGCTTTGGTTGAGCTCGTCATATAAGACCTTTTTAGTGCGGTTTACCTATCATGTGTAGTTTGTTGGTTATTAAACAAGATAGTAGTGACTACATTTTTTTATTATTATCCAAAATAAATAAAAATTGAACTCCTAAATACTAAAAGTAATAAGAGATTACTATATTTTATAATTTGACAAAATTGAGTCCGTTTATTCTAAATTGGAATTATTACAATAATTATTGTGGAAATTTCTAATTTAGTAGTATTATATTATTTTATGAGTTAATGAGTCAATACTAGTTGTGGTCATTCGAGTATAGTGGCATTGGTACTGCCCTGTTTAGTCATAAACTTTCAATTTAACCATATCTGGTCCTTCTTTGTTCTTATTTAAACTAAATTTGAAAGTTGAAGAATCACGACTGGTTAAATTGAATGTTTAGGACTAAACATGATGGTGCCACTATACTCGAAGGACCCTAGTTGCTATTAACTTATTATTTTATTTGTGTAACGTTGCTACTTAATAGCACCTTGGTTTTTTTGTTTTGTTTCGTTTTGTTTTGTTTTGTTTTGTTTTTCTTTTTGTTGATACATTAAGTTTTCCACTTCTTGCCTGTACACTCGCCACACAAGGGATCTTTGTCACCTCTGATCGGTCCAGATCTCTTAATGACCTCTAGGTCTCTAGTGGGATTTAAACCCTACACTGCCGTTGGAGCAAGACTTTAGGGTGATCGGTCGAATAAACTAAACTAGTCCGGTGATGCCTTTTCATTTCATTTTATCATGTATCCTCAAGTTTACCCGGCTTTTCTATATGCCCTTAGCATAGTGTTTGCATTGGACTCATTATGCATATAAGTGTATAATTTAATGTTGAGTATTGAATCTAGATTAACTCGATTTACCTCTTCATGGGCGGGTGGGATTTTAGATATAGTTCGACGAAGTTAGAAAATTAGGTTATAAAAAAAAATTATACTATATGAACTATTGTTCACATTGCAATATGGACATAAATGTTTATTTTTAATATACTAAATACTCATTATTAATGTATTATATTGGAAGTTATTTTTAGATAGCATACCTAAAATTGAATTTTTAGTAAACTAAAAATTAATATTTAAAAATTCCCTAAAAAGTTTAATATTTAAAAATGTATATTCAATGTACTAAAAATAAACATTTAATATATTAAAATGAACATTAAGTTAGTGATCCACTTTAAAAGATAGACCATGGCTCACAGTATAATGATTATAGTAGGATTAGTAGCATCATGGGATTCCCAACTTGTGCAAGATTGGGAATTTGATAGGTGAATAGAATCTGGTTTAGGTTAAGTCATGGTTTAGGATATCCTAATTCCTCACTTAATCCTCCACCATGTCTTCCTATTTTCAATAGGATGATATCTTGGACAAAATATAAGTAGAGGGATTGAGGAGAAAAGACATATTCGTTTTTAAACAAACTTCACCGTTGCATTTTATATAAGTTATGATTTATTTGAATTATATGTTGTTATAGTATTTCAATGATGAGTTAATTCCATTTTTGGTCCTAAATTTATAGGTGACAATCCACTTTAAGTCTTTTTTTTTATTAGAACATTCACTTTTTGTTCTAGTATTGTTGTAGCATGACCATTTTTGGTCATTTATCAACAAAACAGTTTAAATATCGTTAAATACAATGACATTTCAGTCTTTAATTATAGATTTTTTCAAAAAACAAACCTTAAAAATATAGCAGTTCAATCTATTTTGTATAAAAAAAAGATTGAAATGACTATGTATTTAACGACATTTCAACTATTTTGTTGAATGGGTACTAAAAATGGTCATGTCACAATAATATTAGGATTAAATGAGGATGTTCTAATAAAAAAGGACTAAAAGTGGACCGTCACTTATAAATGTAGGACCAAAAATGAAATTAACTCTTTCAATGAACATGATATAGTAGTGTTCTTGAAGACAAGTAAAATAAAACAAGTGAGCTCACCGCAAAAAAGTTGACAAGATTAGTGACAGGTCTCTCAATAGCATAAGTCATCTTGAAATAAATTTCAATCACGGTGTATTTTAATTTGTTGAGTAAGGTTAATTATATTCTCTTCTTAAATTTATATTATAATTTTCACATTCTTAAATGTCGATATTTGATTGATTCATTTATATTTGATTAATAAGTGATTCATATTTTTAATTTTCAAAAAATTAAAAGTAATTCATATTTTAATGCTTGTGGAATTAGCCAATTTTATTTATTGTAGTTAATGAATAAAAAAATTTATTGTGATACCAGGAAGTCAATATTAGAACATGGCTAGTGGCAAGGTTTAATTTTTGAGTTTTTGTGGTCCTAAAACTAAATACAAAGAAAAAAAATTAAAAGAATAAAAAGAGATAACAATTGGAGTGGTTGCCAAGCTGGCAACGACTCCAAATATCCAATAGGCGTGTGTTGATGCGTGGAGCAAGTTGTGTCTCATTTGAGTACAAAATTAAATTACATCATATGATTGTGTTTTTTGGACCTAATGCAACCTTGAAGTTGTAAGATACAACTCATTTTATTCTCATTTGAGTACAAAATTAAATTACATTGTAGAGTTGTAGTGCTTGCTAGCTTTGTGCATAGTTATTTGGATATAGTATTTATATACGTGAGTGCCACATATTCATTTATCCTTTACATATGGGATAGATGCACCAATTTTATATTGTGAAAATGCTAATATTCATGCATCCACACAAAATATTATTTGGAGATGAGTGTTACTTTGATGAGAATGACTAGCAACTTTATAAGGTTAGGCGTTCATCATTGAGATACCTTTTATGACAATCAACTGGCACATGTATTCATGTGGCAAAAGTAATACTCTCTAACAGTATACCTAACATTTTTATTAGTTCGATAAGATTTTAATTTTTATTGGCCCTTGTGGGTTCTTTTCTTCAATTAATGTGGTAATGACTAATGAATTGAAGGAATCATTATTGCTTGGCAATTGGCATGCCTTGAATGCATGAATTTTGATTTTTTTTTTCTTTTTTTGGTGTGACCATTTTTGAGCTTTGTTTGGCATGTAGGTGATCTAATAAATCTTCCGTGTGGGTCTGATCCGATCCTAATTTGACATAGAAAGAACTTTGAGTTCAATCAATATCCATAAATTTTGCAATGTGGCATACATTTCACATGTCCTCATTTTACTATATCTTGCAAGACGATAAATCCTTAATACATGTTCACTTTTAGCATACTGAATATCATTCTTACTGTTCACCTTGGCATGTAATATATTAAAAATGAATTTGTATTAGTAATTTAGGATTCACTTTTCAAGATGAACTGAGGTTCAAGATATAATTTGCTCATTTTACTCCTTATCGTTCTAGAATGCTACCTACATTTTTTTTCTTTGTTTATTTCTCTTTGCATTTCACTTAACACTTGAGTGGAGTGATGCTTTCTAAAAATATATACATAACATTTTTATTAATATGGTTAAACTTAATTGATTTGTATTTTGTCCCTTTTGTATGTTCCTTAGCTTTCTTCAATTAATGTGGTAATGACTAATGAATGAAACATTGCCTGGCATCCGGATTACTTTATAGTTTTTGCAAGTGACCATTTTTTTTAGTTGAGGTTGGCATGTGAACTAATAAATCTTTCATGTGGTCCAATTCTAATTTGACGTAGGAACAATGTTAGGTTCAACGAAATTCAATACATTTTGTAATGTGGTCCAGTTAATGTTTTATTTTACTATAAAGTATATATCAGCGGTTGAGATTTGACGTTGAAAAGAAATTTCAAATGGATAATATATCACTCTAATTAATTAATACTATAACTCATAACTTTGAGAGTGCCATTTTTTTTTCACCTAAATAAAATAAGTGCTCTTATAGCATAATTAACAAGTCTATATTAAACAAAATTTATAATCTTGTCCCGAAAAGAAAACCATGTGATGGCTCAACCAAATTGATGTTTTTAAGAATCAGACTAATGATCTTTTAGTATAAGAATATATATATATATATATATATATATATATATATATATATATATATGCTTCATCCATTTAAGCGCCCCTATGTATAATGTTTATTTTTAATACACTAAATATTCATTGTTAAATATTGAAAGTTCATTTTTTGATAGCATACTTAAACCTGAACTTTCAGTAAACTAAAAATTAATATTTAAAAATGAATATTCAATATATTAAAAATAAAGAAATTAAAAGTAAAAAATATATTAGTGATCCACTTTAAAAGATGGACCACGGCTCACAATATAATGATAGATTCCCAGCTTGTGCAAGATGGAGAATTTGATAGGTGAATAGACTTTTGTTAATTAAGTCATGGTTTAGGATTTCCTAATTCCTCACTTAATCCTTCACCATGTCTTTCTATTTTAAATAGGATGAAATCTTGGACAAAATATAAGTAGAGGACAATTGAGGAGAAATATAAGTTATGATTTATTTAAATTATATATTGTTATAGTATTTCAGTGATCATGATATAGTAGTGTTCTTTAAGAGTAAAATAAAACAAGTGAGTTCACCTAAAAAAGAAAATACTAGTGACTCTGTTACAATGTAGACCAACCTACTAGAGCACAACGAGTCAATAATTGACTCCACTGAGGCTCGAACCCACTCCCATTATCCATGTGAGAGTGTTAATCGGGACACTGGATGCCACTTGACCACAAAGTCTTTGACCATTTTTGAGTCTTTGTGGTCCTAAAACTAAATACAAAGAAAAAAAATAAAAAAATACAAAGGAACAAGAGATATAAAACAATTGGGGGGTGGGGGTCCTTGCCTTTCTCCTCTCTCTTCTGCCACTTCACTCTCTATTTCTTTCAACACAGCCAAAAAAAAAAAAAAAAAAAATTCAAAATACACCATTGTACATGCTTTTAGGAGGTAAAAATAAAGTATTCATTTTTTGTCCAATTTATATAGTATATTCTTATTTGAATAAAGTGATTTTCTCCCCTTAATGCTCAAGTATTACACTTTTTTTTTTATAAGTAACAAACAATTTATTTCTGATTAATATTACATTTTTTTAGCATAAGTATTATATTTTTATCATGGTTCGACCTGTATTATAGATAAGGATCGGTTACACAATCTCACAAGAGACTCAATCATTAAAATAATATAATCATGAACTTGAAGAAAGGGAATAGATAAAAAAAATAATAATAATCAAGTGAAATGACGAACAAATATTAGAGCTCACAATTTCAATTGAAATGAAGTTCAAGTTCAATCATCGTTAGCAACAGTATTGAGGTTTTAGAACCCCATTATGCATGGAAAATAAATAAATAAAAAGAAATTATACTCACGTAACCGTCAGCGCTATGTTTTGATGGTATTCAATTCGATCTTCACGCCTCCACTCAACAATAATGTATTCGCAATTTAATCTTTATTGCTGCTTGTTAGGTAGAGGCTTAGAGGGCCGAGTTCAACATCCTATCATCGAAACGTGGTGTTGACTGTTATGAAGTATAAGGAAATAAAATTGCGCATTCACTACTAGCTATGACTTTTGGTGTTGTGGTAAACACTTACTAATTCCAATGTAAATTGGATTGGATGTCTAAACACTAACCATTGTATTTTTTTTGACGTAATGCTACCTTGAAGTTGTAAAATAAAGCGCATTTTATTCTCATTTGAGTACAAAATTAAATTACATCCTATGATTGTGTTTTTTTGGACCTAATACAACCTTAAAGTTGTAAAATACAATGCGTTTTATTCTCATTTGAGTACAAAATTAAATTAGATTGTAGAGTTGTAGTGCTAGGCTTGTGCATAGTTATTTGGATATAGTATTTTTATGTGAGTACTACATATTCATTTAACCTTTACATATGGGATAGATGCACCAATTTTATATTGTTATGCATCCACACAAAACATTATTTAGAGATGAGTGTTACTTTGAGAGGACTTTTTTGACAATTAACTGGTACATGTATTCATGTGACGAAAGTAATACTCTCTAATGTATACCTAACATTTTTTTTTAGTTCGATAAAATTTTAGTTTGTTATGGTCTCTTTATGGGTACTTTTCTTTCAATTAACGTAGTAATGACTAATGAAGAAATCATTATTGCTTGGCATGACTTGAATGCATGAATTGTGATTTTTTATTTTATTTTATTTTATTTTTTGGGTGTGACCATGTTTGAGCTTTGGTTGGCAACTTGGCATGTAGGCGATCTAATACAATAATAAATCTTCCGTGTGGTCCAATTCGATCCTAGTTTTACATAGAAACAACTTTGAGTTCGATAAATATAATATCCATAAATTTTGGAATGTGGGGTCCAGTTAATATTTTCTTTTACAATAAAGTATACATCGACGGTCAAGATTTGATGATGAAGAGAAGTCACAAAATGGGATGTCGAAGCCGCATTTTCACAGAATCACAGGTATGATACTGCCATTTCTTTTCTGCTTTATATTTCATTTGCCTAGCTTGATGCTACATGAAATTTAAAAACATATAAATAAATTTACAGTTCTAACTCAAAACTTAAGTTTTTAGTTGAGATGCAATACATGTTTTAATTTGGTATTAGAGTCAATACCATGTAAAAGATCATGCATGTAGGCATGTTGAACATATAATAATTCAAAAAGTTGCTTTAAGAAGCTTTTTAGAGGAGTTTTTTGAGAAAGTCATTTTGCATGTAATAAGTTATCGTTTAACAACTAATTTACCAAATACTTTTTTACCATCAGCTAATGCTATAAACTAGTTAAACTCACTAATCCAATCAGCTAACAACTATTTACCAAACATCCTCATAAATGTGCAAAAATACTTTTATTTTACTCCTTGCTCTCTGATGTGTGATCATTGATTTTAGAATGTGACATATCTTGCAAGACGATAGACCCTTAATACATGTTCATTTTTAGTATACTGTATGTCATTCTTAGTGTTCATCTTGACATGCAATATATATATTAAAAATGAAATTGTAATATAGTAAAGATAAACTTGTATTAGGTTCCATTTTCAAGATGAATCCCGGGTCCAAGATATAATTTGTTCATTTTACTCCTTATCGTTCTAGAATGTGACCTGCATTTTTTTTTCTTTGTTTACTTTTCTTTGTATTTCACTTAACACTTGAGTGGAGTGATACTATCTAAAAATATAATGTAATTAACATTTGTATTTTGTCCGTTTGGTATGTTCCTTAGCTTTCTTCAATTAATGTGGTAACGACTAATGAATGAAACATTGCATATATGGCATCCCTTGACTGTATGCATTGGATAATTTTATTGTTTTTGCAGGTGACCATTTTTGTAGTTGAGGTTGGCAATTAATCTTCCATGTGCTCCGATTCTAATTTGAGGTAGGAGAAATGTTGGGTTCAATGAAAATCATTAAATTTTGCAATGTGGTCCAGTTAATGTTTTATAGTTATGTTTTATTTTACTATAAAGTATATATCAATGATCCAGATTTGATGTTGAAGAGAAATTTCAAATGAAAGATATATCACTCAAAATTAACTTTAACTCATAACTTTGAAAGTACCATTCTTATTTTATTCTGTTTCACATAAATAAGTAAAATAAGTTGCTCATATACCATAATTAACAAGTCTATATTAAACAATTTGTAATCTTATTCTGGAAAAAAGATCATGTGATGGCTCAACTAAGAAGATGTTGTTAAGAATCAGACTCATGATCATTTAGTTTACAAGAATTTTATATATATATATATATATATATATATATATATATATATATATATATTTTGGATGTCTAAATACTAACCATTCTACATATGGTTGTATTTTTTGGACCTAATGCTACCTTAGCTTGAAGTTGTAAAATACAATGCATTTTATTCTCATTTGAGTTCAAAATTAAATTACAAACTCAAATTAAATTACATCCTATGGTTGTGTTTTTTTGGACCATAGGATGTGTTTACAAACTCAAATTAAATTAAACTCCTATATATGGTTGTGTTTACAAACTCAAATTAAATTACAAACTCAAATTAAATCTCATTTGTGTTTTTTTGGACCTAATGCAACCTTGAAGTTGTAAGATACAACACATTTTATTCTTATTTGAGTACAAAATTAAATTATATTGTAGAGCCGTAGTGCTAGCTTTGTGCATAGTTATTTGGATATCCTATTTATATGAGTACTACATACATATTCATTTATCTTTTACATATGGGATATACGCAGCAATTCTATATTGTGAAAATGTTAATATCACTTCATGCATCCACACAAAACATTATTTGGAGATGAGTGTTACTTAATTTTTGATGAAAATGACTAGCGGCTTTAAGAGGCTAGGCGTTCACTATTGAGATGTCTTTTCTGACAATCAACTGGCACATGTATTCATATGGCGAAAGTAATACTCTCTAACAGTATACCTAACATTTTTCTTAGTTCGATAAAATTTTAATAATTTTGGGGTCCCTTTTGGGTTCTTTTCTTCATTTAATGTGGTAATGACTAATGAGATAATCCTTATTGCTTGGCATGCATTGAATGCATGAATTGTGATTTTATTTATTTTTTGGGTGTGACCATTTTTGAGCTTTGTTTGGCAAGTAGGTGATCTAATAAATCTTCCGTGTGGTCCGATCCGATCCTAATTTGACATAGAAAGAACTTTGAGTTCAATGAATATAATATCCATAAATTTTGGAATGTGGGGTCCAGTTAATATTTTGTTTTACTATAAAGTATACATCAACGGTCAAGATTTGATGATGAAGTGAAGTCACAAAATGGGATGTTGAAGCCGTATTTCCACAGGTATAATACTGCCATTCCTTTTCTGCATTATATTTCATTTGCGTTGATGCTACATGAAATTTAAAAACATAGGTTGCAAGTGTTAAGCATATAATAATAAAAATAAATTTACAGTTCTCTCAACTTAAACTTTTAGTTGAGATAAAACTCATGCTTCAATTTAGTATTAGAGTCAACCCCATACAATGCCATGTGGGCGTGTTGAACATATAATATATAAACATAAATGTGCAGACATACTTTTATTTTACCCTCTGATGTGTGATCATTGATTTTAGTATAGAATGTGGCATTCATTTCACCTGGCCTCATTTTGCTCAATCGTTATATCTTGCAAGAGGATGGACCTTAATACATGTTCATTTTTAGTATATTGCATGTCATTCTTAGTGTTCATCTTGGCATGCAATATATTAAAAATAAACTTGTATTAGGATCTACTTTTCAAAATAATTCCGAGTCCAAGATATAATTTACTCATTTTTTCTTTGTTCATTTTTCTTCACTTAAAACTTAAGTGGAGTGATACTTTCTAAAAATATACTTAAATATTTTTTATTAATATGGTTAAACTTAATTGATTTGTATTTTGTCCCTTTGGTATGTTCCTTAGCTTTCTTCAATTAATGTGGTAATGACTAATGAATGAAACATTGCATATATGGCAATTGGGCATCCCTTGACTGCATGCATTGGATAATTTTTTTGTTTTTGCAGGTGACCATTTTTTAAGTTGAGGTTGGCATGTCAACTAATAAATCTTCCATGTGGTCCGGTTCTAATTTGACGTAGCAACAATGTTGGGTTCAATGAAAATCAATAAATTTTGCAATGTGGTCCAGTTAATGTTCGTTTTACTTCACTATAAATATATATCAGTGGTCGAGATTTGACGTTGAAGAGAAGTTCGTTTCAAATGAAAAATATACATCACTCAAATTAATACTTTAACTTATAACTTTAAAAGTGCTATTGCATTCTTTTATATATAGGTTCCGGATCAGGTGAGGACCTATCATTAGGTGAAGACTCTATGGACTAACCCAAATCATCCATTTGGAGTTATCTAACGGCTATGAATGCAACTGCACAACAAAATGGACGAGATACACAACAATCACACTATGAATGCACAACAAACTTTGTGTGTGCGCGCATGTGTGTGTTTCACTATTTAGCCACCTTTAGGTGACGGGGACTCTGGGAGTGATATGAAATATTAGATACATAATATTTGTGAAATTACAAAAATATTAACATTGTAACAGCAGTAAGTATATAGGACCTTAAAGTGAAAGCAAGTCAATTTATCTGATTTATTCAACTACTCTTGGGCAATTCTGCTCAAGTTAGTTGGCCAATTAATTTGGTAATTACAAAGTTTTAAATTCGACTCCCATATTAGTTGTCTATTGGTCTTCTTAATTTGAGCTAATAAGTTAACATAGATTAATTTAACTCTTTGGTCCTTCGACTACTAAGTTTATAAGGCAAGGTTCATTACCCACTGGCCCATAACAGAGATAAACTTTTTCATAAATCAAAAATTAAGCAACCTTTAATTGTTATTATGATACTATGCTCGATGTTCTATACTTATCTTAATGCAATTATTACTCATTAATGTTTCCTAACATTCATGAGAATGATGACATGCTTTTCAAAAGTAATAGCACTTTCTACCTATACCACCTTACTTTAATAATTTTGTTTTGGCGAAAAATCACGGGATCTCCATACTGGTTAAACAAATTCAATTCTACCAACACAAAATCGAATACTACGACAGTAAATGTAGATAAATATACAAATGTACACAATCATATAATCATATAAATAAACGTGAATAGCTTATGGGGAACTCAGCCAAGTTGATCAAATTGTTGACTTGGTAACAACAAACTTACAAGTTCAATTCCTAATGGTAGCGATCTATTGACTTTTTTAGTTTGAGTCGGTGAGCTACACGGTCAAGCTTTCCTATATAAATTAGATTCAAGTATATACCAATGCATGATTGACATCTTTAAGTATCAACTTTGTACCATACTACCATTGCCATGTTTTAGACTTTTAGACAAACTATACTAGTACCAATCACTTCTACCTAATCATCATCACCACATCATCCATCTTTGATATATGAATTACTACTTAAAAATGGGCTATGGTTGAATTTCACCTTGTGACTTTAGTTGGCAAAGAACTACAAAGGGTTAGACCAACTTAAGTTGTTCATAATTCACCTGTTCAAGCTAAGAAAATTAATAGACAGCTCCATAGGAAGATGAACTTGGAACCTTGTGGTTACCAAGTCAATTATCCGACCAACTCGGCTGGGATTGACCTCATCGTCGTATCAATCATCACCATCTAGAGACATTAGATGTGAAAACCCACTCCTTAGCTTAACATGGTAGGCTGCACTAGAATCCACAATACAAGTTGTTTCATGGCATACAAAGTAAATAAGTTGATGATGATCTCATCTTAAATAACTAATAGATCGATCACCATTGATAGTTGCCAACCTGCAGGTTCCCATTGTCACATCCCCTTTTCATCTTGAAGTAGTATTTCTTGATGTGTCCTTTCATTTCACATTCATAACATTTTTTTTAACAAAAAAGCATCAATTTTAGTAATCCAAAACCAATATGTACAAAGTTTAGGAGAGTAGGCCTCAAGTGGTTCAAAAAAGAAGCCTACCCAAAATCACAATGATAACATTCAAGATATCCTTTTACTGTGGTTGTGACTTTTGTTTTTATATCTACCCATCTGACCCTTATTCATATTTCTCAACCAATTAATAATCTTCAATAACAAAGACATCATTCAAAGCACCACTCTTGGCATACTCTATCGTTAGGAAGTAGAATTGATAAGAGAAATGTGAAACTTTCCCAAGGATTTAGTAGAGTATTAAGTAACATAATAAGTATGAGTACATCATTTTCAAACTAAATACCCATTCCAGAAAACTGATCAACAACATCCTTAAAATCATTAACATGATCATTGATATGATGGGTGTCCCTTCCTTGTATCCAAAATTCATCATCTACGTTATTAGAAGGAACAGAGTTGTTAGCCTGTCTTTAATGCGTACAACGTCCCAAGCTTATCCGATGCATAAGGGGAATTACCCAACCTTAAAATCTTTGCTCACATATTATACCCTAATTGGAAAGCCTTGTTAAATTTTACAATGAAAAATCAGCAAATTTAAGATAAGGTCATTAATTTGGAGAGTTATACTATATTTATTCTCATGTTGTTACTTCTTACTCTCTAATATGTTTGATGGAATTAATTAACTGGTCGACACCAACTAATTAGATCAATCCGATGAATAAAATAGGCAAGATGAGACAAGATGAATGTTGTATTCAATTGTAATTTGTAAGGATATTACATAATAGTGTCCAAGCAATTCAACCATCCACGCGACCTAGGTGCCGTCTTGTGCAGGGCGGGTGGTTATAACTACCCCAGCCAACTGCATGCATAACGCCGACCCGCCCCAGCCAACTATGTCATGTCGACCCGACCTCCCCAACTCAGGTCGGGCCACGTTGGGCCAACCCCAAGGCAAGTTGCCGGAGTTCCTCGTCCCAGGCAGGGCCGGTTTTTTTTTTTTTTGCATGGTCCTGTGCTGGTAAATAAGTGATGGCCTATCAAAGTATAAATAAATTGCGAATTGAAGAAAAGTGATTCACGTGAATATTACGGAGTAGAAATTATTTTTTTGAATAATACGTAGTAGAATTTAGATCAGTCATGAAAACCTAATTTTGAGCTAATATAATCACAAATACATATACTAACTATTGGTACAGGGCTAGACTAGGGGGTCCCAAAATTTTGGGACCCTGTACTGTTGCACATCTTGCACGCCCTAAAATCCGGCCCTGGTCCCAGGTCGGTTTGTCTGGCTCCAAGTCGGATCCTCTTCGTACTTTGGGTTTGGGCCCAATATATTCATCAGCCTTAATGGATCATTAGCTGTAAACAACCCTAACCTACATTGTTCTCCCTTTTTCATTTTCTTTCGTCCAACCCATGCCTAGAGTGATAGTCCCTCAAAGAACACTTTATAACAATTTTTCTTAATTTGGTAAAACACTTAGTACCGTGTGTGTTTTCTTTTTCTTGTTATGTTGTTTTCATCAATTAATGTGGTAATGACTAATGAATGAATCACTGCATGGCGTGCCTTGAATTAATGCATGCATTGGGATAACTTTTTTGGCCATGACCATATGTGAGCAGAGATTGGCATGTGATCTGATAAATCTTCCGCGTGACCGGTCCTAATTTGACACAGGAACAATGTTTAGTTGTGTCAAAATTCATAAATTTTGGGATGTGGTTCAGTTAATGTTTCATTTTAGTATAAAGTACATATCAACGATCAATATTTGACAATGAAGATAAGTTTCAAATAAGAGGTTGAAACCCGTAGGTTGTCGCTCAAAAAAATATAACGAAACACATGACTAGGAGAGAATGCAAGGCTTTTGTGTAAGTTTGCCTAACAAATGGGGAAGTTTGATTGTGAGAGAATGATAATTTTTTTAATGTTGGATGACATGAGAAACCTATTGGATGGTGTCTATTGAGTAAAATTTCACTTTTGTGTAACAATCTGCAAAGAAAATGATAATTTTGATTCTTTAATTATAGACAAATAATTAATTCAGTCTTTCAATAATATGAGTAAACTTATTTGAAAATTTGTATATATATACCTCTATACAAGATGAATACTTAATTCAGTGTTTCTTGGAAGGTCTTGATGATATATAAGATGAGTACTATTTACCCTTAGAGCATCCCTATCAATGTTTTTTGTGAGGTTTTTTGCTTGCATAAATGAGAGAAGATGTGATATAAGTTTGAGGGAAGAGATGAGATGAGAAAAAAGAAATTGTATTTGTAATTTTTGTAGAGTCCCTAAGAACAAAAAAATATTTTACCCTGGTGCGCGTTGGCACACCAGGTTTGCGCCCTTTCTTGACAGCCCTCCCCCCTCCCCTTCCTCAAAACTCTATTCTTGGAGTTGCTCTTATCTCTTTGAGCCTTAGATCAGAGGAGCTAACCAATATAATGTCCTAAATGTATCAATAGAATTGAATTAATTGATGGCTAAAATACCAATTTAGCTTCTAGCTATGTGTTATTATTGACCTATCAATTTTGTTGTGTTTTTTTTTTTTTTTTTGGGATCAATTTTACCTATGTTTTTAGTATTTTTGTCAACTTGATCATTTTGTTATAGACATTAACAATCCATCTAAAAGAATTCTCAAAATAAACCTCTATGCTGCAAGAATTTCTAGTAAATCTAGTATCCTTTCAAGAAGTGAGAACGAATGGGAAAGAAAACGACTAAGGGGATGCTAAAGAGAGAAAAAAAAATCAGAGACAAAAGGTAATGAGATAAGGGGAAACACTATCCCATTTCTGACTAAGAAATTCTTTTGGCATAAGAATATTTTTTATATATATTTATATTTATGATTTACTCATATATATCTATAGTGGAGATTAATAAAGCTATTTAATTATATAAGGCTCTAATTCTACGTATTTAGGGAAGTGGTCATACAGTGACGTTTTCTAAACAAAACAATAAGTAGTACTTTAAATATTAGAGAAGTAAGACTTTAGAGCTGAGCAGTATAGTAAAGTTAAAGTCAGTGAAGTATACTTCAAAAAAATGTTAGAGAAATAAACGTAGAAGAAAGCTAATAAGTAGAGAAGTTAGGTTCAAAGAAGTCAATGAATCAAGCCTTAGAGAAGTTCAGGGAAGTAATATAATAGAATTGAAGTAAAACCTGCTAGGAAATAAAGAAGTAGAAATTAATTTAGAGAAGTTTAGAAGAGTTATAGGGTTGAATGCTCAATTCCAAAGAAGTCAAATCAGTGAAGTAATTCAACAACAAAAAAAAAAAGTTGATTATCAGGAGCAATCATAAGAAAACTACTTTGTGAAGTTTTCTGATATGAATATTATATTTGTTGGAAAAATTAGTATAAATTGACTTTCTATGTGATCATTTTGAGGGATTAATATGAGTGGGTCCATTCCTGATTTGGAATCGAGTCCATTTGAATTCTCCTAGTTGAGATGATGATTTTGATATATTATATTATACGTTCGAAATGAATAATGGTGAAAAATAAATTGATTTTCAAAGTGTCCCAATTCAGTTAGGTAAAAAGAGTTTGAAAAGGCTTTTAAGTAGCTAACCATTGTCTCACATTGAAAAAGCTTGTGTATTTGCACTAATATAAATACAATTCAACTTTTTAATAACTTTAATTTTTTTTAGCATAAAAGCTCTCTCTTGTTTCAAAATGAAATCCAAACGCAGCGAAGCTAGGTTATCTGTGCACTTATTTCTCTTGAAGATAAGATAATAATAATTATAAAAAAAAAAGTAGACTAAAAAAATTATACCACATTTGAAACACTATAAAATTACACTTTTTTCTTTCATTTAAGTTACTTTTTTTTTTTTTTTTGAAAACCCATTTAAGTTACCTTATGCACTGGTTTTCAAAAAAAAAAAGTTACCTCTGTGCTCCCACATTTCTTTGCAAACCTCTTAAAACTTAAGGATAACACTTGTGTGAGATCGTTTCACGGGTCTCAATCCGTGAGACGGGTTGAATATTTGATTAATGGGTCATATATTTGATTTCATTAATTAGAGATCCGACCCACATCACGAATTAAGATCCGTGAGACGGTCCCACACAAGTTTTTGTCAACACTTAAATACCTATTTAAAATTGTGTGTATACTTAAAACAAAACTATGACAAGTTCCTTTGGACTTTTGTTTAAAAAGAAACATCTTTGCAATATATTTTAGAAACGTATTCACTCCTAAACTTTTACTCATCACAAACCATCACACTAACAATGATCCTTGTACACTTCTTCAATAGCCCATCCTTTCCGGCCATAAAATAAATACAAATATGTAAAAAACAATATTATCAAATAAATTGTTAATATTACAAATAAATAAAACAAGATTACCACACTGGTAAGACTGTAAGACTTGCTTCTCACGACAATGTGGGTTCCACTCTATCATGAACATTGGAGGTTTGAGTTTAAAATAGAATTCATGTGCACAAAATTGTAAAGCTCTGTGTTGAGTCTGAAAATTATTAAATTGACTTGATTTACTTCATCATGAGTTTGGGGCGGGTTTATAAGATTCAGGATATAGTCTAACAAAATCGAAAAAGCTGAGTTATTAAAAGAAAATAATAATAATAATAACATCCACTCTAGTTGACTAATCTTGTTGTGAAGACCCGGTCTTCATACCAATTCAAGCATTCTAGAAATCAAAGCGTTATTCGTATATACTCTATTCTCGTTCTCTTTAGTAGTGTACTCTATTGACTTGTATTGGGCCAATAGAAATTAATTAATAAACATCTATATTTTTGTTCTTCCACTATTTTTTTGGCAAAAACTTGTGAGACCGTCTCACCATGAGACGAGTCGGGTCGGGTCGGGTCAAGATGCAAATGTAACGCTTATATACACAAATGTCATACTTATATGCTCAAATGTAATACTAATCAGGAATAAAATTTTTGTTACTTATTAGGGTAAATGTAATACTTTTAAGGGAAAATACAATACTTTTACATTTCGATTTAAAAGTATTACATTTTTCCTCACAAGTATTATATTTGCCCTTATAAGTGAGAGGTACTTGTCAACATTACTTATTATGAAAAATGTATTACTTTTTCTCTTATAAGTAGCAAAAATTGTATTTTTGATTAGTGTTATATTTGAGCATATAAGTGTGAGATTTGCACATATAAGTATGACATTTGCACGGTGCTTTGACCCGACCCGACTCGTCTCACAAATAAGGATCCGTGAGACGGTCTCACACAAGTGTGACCCTTTTTTTTTGGGTCACACTTGTGTGAGACCGTCTCACGGATCTTTATTCGTGCCCCGTCGGGTCAAAGCACCATGCAAATGTCATACTTATATGTGTAAATCTCATACTTATATGTTCAAATATAACACTAATCAAAAATACAATTTTTGTTACTTATAAGAGAAAAAGTAATACATTTTTCATAATAAGTAATGTTGACAAGTGTCTCTAACTTACAAGTGCAAATATAATACTTTTGAGGAAAAATGTAATACTTTTAAATCGAAATCTAAAAGTATTGTATTTTACCTTAAAAGTATTACATTTGCCCTAATAAGTAACAAAAATTTTATTCATGATTAATATTACATTTGAGCATATAAGTATGATATTTGTGCATATAAGTGTTATAGTTGCACCGTGACGCGACCCGACCCGTCTCATGGTGAAACGGCCTCATACAAGTTTTTCCCCTTTTTTTTTTTTTTAAATCTTTTATCTCATATTCTCATTCGTTTTTGTATGACTATCCTAGTTTAATTTATTCTATTGTTATAATGTTATTATTATGATGACAGCCTTATCCCTACATTCTTATTGTTTAAAAATCCATAAAATTCACCTTTCTCAAAAATTAAATAGAACTTTGAAAAATATTACATGTATTCCAAACTTTTACTCCATACTCACAAACATTTGATGTCGATAAATTTTTTTGGGATTCACATAATGAAAATGTCTTGTTCATGCTTGCTACATCAAGGAATAGAATTTGGGGGTTCACATAGTAGAACTCAAAAACTTTCACTGCTTATCTTAAGGAAAAAAAAATACAAATACTACAATATACTCTTTTTTTTTTCTAGATCAACTTGTGCATGTCATGTCGATCTAAAAATTAAAATAAGGTAAAAAAAAGTTTAGAATAAATGTAGTATGAGTAATACTACACGTACTTTTAATTTGTACTCCATTTTTTATTTTCAATTTATGTAACATGTTCTGATTCATCCAAAAAAAATAGTAGGTTATAATTTTTATTATTCTTTTTTTTTTCTTATATCAATAAAATATCATGTGACATGAGTTTTATTCTCTTAGAGTCGATATATCATTTTTCATGTAGTATTACTCCTTTAGATTAGGAAAACGGGGCTTAGAGACGATAGCCATGAAGCCATATTATCTGCAGTACATAATATGTTAATGTTAATTGAAAATACATAATCTAAATGACGTTTTGGATCAAGGCCTACAATGTAAGGTGGGCCTTGCTCCATGGTATAATTTGCCTTTTGCAGCATGTTAAAATACTTTGTGCCCAGTAAGGATAAAAATAGAATTAAATATAAGAGTAAATGTGGTACGTAGTATTACTTTTTCAATTAAAAAAAAATAAGAATAATGGTCAAATAGGTCATCACAGGATAATATAATTACACCATTGAACCTAAAAAAACCTACAATTGAATCCATATAAATAATTACATTTTTGTGTGTAGTTCGATGACCTATTTAACTCTTATTCTAAAAAAGTATGCCATCAAGCGAAAAGTCAAATTAAGCAGCACTATAAAAGACATACATAAAAAAAATAAAAAAAAAAATTGGTACGCTGTTATATTCATGTCACATCAATGAAGATAGAAGTAAAGTAAAAAGTAAGAGTAAGTAGGAAAATGGTATATGAACTCCCACGCAGTAAAACTTTCACCATGTATTTTGATTTTTTTTTTAACTTATAAAAGAGAAATAGGGTAATAAAAGTTGTGGATCACTCCTTTTCTGAATGAATCAGAACAAGCCACGTAAGTAGAGAATAAAAATGGAATAGGATCTGAGAGTATATATAGTATTACTTAAGCAAGTATAATGATTTTATCTTAGAGAAACCACAATAGTTACATACATTAATTGATGATGTTTTTTTTAAGAATTAATAAATGAAAAATCAAACTTCAAACAAAACAAAACAAAACGAGGTTGGTCGGATGGTCACTCGTTGACCACCACCACAACACTACCAATAGGCGCTCTAAGTGCACAAAACGCACACCAATTTTTTCCCTTTTTCCAATGAAACCCATAAAAGTATATAACCCAAAAAAAAAAAAAAAAAAAAAAAAACTCAACAAAAATTCCTTGTTTGCCTTGCTCATTACAGGTTGCTTAACCTATACGTTAACATGAAATGTTGCATGATAATAAAGTGGTAGATGGATGGTAATCCCACC
This sequence comes from Ipomoea triloba, assembly GCF_003576645.1. NCBI lineage: Eukaryota > Viridiplantae > Streptophyta > Magnoliopsida > Solanales > Convolvulaceae > Ipomoea > Ipomoea triloba. The sequence goes on along the minus strand of NC_044924.1, from coordinate 28,784,582 downwards.
GCACTTGACCTGCAAACCGCCCAATCCCACACTCATTTAATTTGAAGCTATCCCATTCCTATACATACATACATACACACACGGTTTATGTACCGACAAGGTCTCATTTGTAGGTCGCAAATGGCATGGGCTGATGGGCGTGCCGTGTTTGAATACTACTCTAACAACTACCTATCTCTCTAGCACCATATATTTGACTCTCATCTTTATTTATTCCCACTTGCATTTAATTACATATTTTTTAAACAATAACACATATTGTTCATATTTACTCCAAGTCTCCGACTTTAATGTTCACAAACATTTTTTTCTCACGAGAGAAAAAGTCAAACAAAAAAAAAACTTATAAATATTTAAGTCATTTCAAACCAGCATGATCAGATAAAATATATGTAACTTTAAATCATTCGGGGGAACATTACGCACATGAAGTGATGAAAACCACAAGAAAGAAAATAATAGTTACCTACCATCTCATCTGTATATTTATTGGGTTCCTTGTGAATATAACTTATCGAGTAATGTTATTTTCTATTAAAAAGACCTTGAATACCGTTAATTAGTGATCGTTGGTGTGTTAGGGAAACTGAATTGATGATCCGGGAGGCGCGAGAGCTGACCCAAAAGGACTCATCACATGTGAGAATCAAACCCGAATTCTCATGAAATTCTTCCTTTCAAAGAGAGCTCACTTGCCATTAAATTCTTACTTTTCTAATTGAAAATTCTAAATTATTCTAGAAAAGTCATAAATAGATATAATTAATCAAGAAAAATCATTATCTATTAAAAACATCTTGATTAGTGTATTAGTGACTGGTGGTGCAGTGTCTTAGATCAGAGAAACTGCTTTGGTCAGTGACAATGCAATTGATTTATCAATTCCATTAAATTCTTACTTTCCTAGTTGAAAATTCTAAAGTCATTCTAAAAAAGTAATCGATGAATTTAATTAATCGAGTAAAATCATTCTCTATAAAAAGATCTTGGGAGACATCGAGACTCAAATTCCACTTGATCCTATTTACCGTCAAAAAGTACTATTTGTATTTTGAAAAAGTCATCCATGATTTTAATTAATTGAGTAAAATCACTCTATAAAAAGATATTGAGAAACATCGGGATTCAAGTTCCACTTAATCTTATTTACCATCAGAAGGTTTGTATTAATTGGGAGAGAAAAAATAAAAAAGAGAAGTATTTTGCAGAGTTGACTTGTAGATGTATATGCAACAAACATAAATGTCTGGTAATTAAAGATTTCTTAAACGAGTTCACAACTAACCCATGAAACATTCACTGTCATGACTTTGGTACGGTTGCGTCTGGTTCATGAGTTTTGAATTTTATAACCATATTTAACTTCAATTATTGTATTTATTTTAATATTTTTTAAAACTTTGGAATGCGATTCAAATCATATATAAATGAATGAAAACAGTTCTTCTCATAAAATTTTACTTTTGTTTTTTTTTTAGAAGGGAAACTAAGAAATGAAATCATGTTCAAAAATGAAAAAAAAAATAGCTCTCATTTTTTGAAGTCATATATATATATATATATATATATGTGTGTGTGTGTGTGTGTTAGCTCAAATGCGGCCAACCCTCATCGTGCGACCGCACCATTAGATATGCAAAAATGCACCAACAATAAACACACAACAAAAAAATGCACAAATGCACCATAAAACGCATCATTAAACGGTTCATTCATATAACAAAAATTATCTATCATAAAAATTATTTAAAGTACAATGAATGAATTGATTAGCGTTTTCAACTAGAAGCATTATTCATACGGTACCATGTTACTTTATATCTATTGTATTCAATATATATAGCTTTCTAAATTATTATATTCGTAAAATATGTTACTTTCTAAATTATTATAATTATAATTAACTTTTTTACATTTAATTAACAAAAACTATCTAATTTCTTATATCTATCTAAACCCCTAAATCTATTTAACTCCTAAACTCTTAATCCTCACACAAAATTGTAGGCACATCTAATGGGTTAGACAACTAGCCTTAAGATTTAAGACTACTCCATACTCATAGTCAATGATCGAATATTATATATTCATCAAAACTCAAACGTTCTATTTCATAAGAACTCAATATGTCAATCTTCTTCCTCAATAAAAATATTCATCAATTTTTCATTAGTAAAGATTTCTCTTCGGTAAGTTTTGTGTGTGTGTGTGAAATTCTATATATAGTAAGTTTTTTGTTTTTATTTTTGTTTTGTTTGTATGTATGTTTGTTTTTTTTTTTTTTTTTTTTTNGTTCATATTTACTCCAAGTCTCCGACTTTAATGTTCACAAACATTTTTTTCTCACGAGAGAAAAAGTCAAACAAAAAAAAAACTTATAAATATTTAAGTCATTTCAAACCAGCATGATCAGATAAAATATATGTAACTTTAAATCATTCGGGGGAACATTACGCACATGAAGTGATGAAAACCACAAGAAAGAAAATAATAGTTACCTACCATCTCATCTGTATATTTATTGGGTTCCTTGTGAATATAACTTATCGAGTAATGTTATTTTCTATTAAAAAGACCTTGAATACCGTTAATTAGTGATCGTTGGTGTGTTAGGGAAACTGAATTGATGATCCGGGAGGCGCGAGAGCTGACCCAAAAGGACTCATCACATGTGAGAATCAAACCCGAATTCTCATGAAATTCTTCCTTTCAAAGAGAGCTCACTTGCCATTAAATTCTTACTTTTCTAATTGAAAATTCTAAATTATTCTAGAAAAGTCATAAATAGATATAATTAATCAAGAAAAATCATTATCTATTAAAAACATCTTGATTAGTGTATTAGTGACTGGTGGTGCAGTGTCTTAGATCAGAGAAACTGCTTTGGTCAGTGACAATGCAATTGATTTATCAATTCCATTAAATTCTTACTTTCCTAGTTGAAAATTCTAAAGTCATTCTAAAAAAGTAATCGATGAATTTAATTAATCGAGTAAAATCATTCTCTATAAAAAGATCTTGGGAGACATCGAGACTCAAATTCCACTTGATCCTATTTACCGTCAAAAAGTACTATTTGTATTTTGAAAAAGTCATCCATGATTTTAATTAATTGAGTAAAATCACTCTATAAAAAGATATTGAGAAACATCGGGATTCAAGTTCCACTTAATCTTATTTACCATCAGAAGGTTTGTATTAATTGGGAGAGAAAAAATAAAAAAGAGAAGTATTTTGCAGAGTTGACTTGTAGATGTATATGCAACAAACATAAATGTCTGGTAATTAAAGATTTCTTAAACGAGTTCACAACTAACCCATGAAACATTCACTGTCATGACTTTGGTACGGTTGCGTCTGGTTCATGAGTTTTGAATTTTATAACCATATTTAACTTCAATTATTGTATTTATTTTAATATTTTTTAAAACTTTGGAATGCGATTCAAATCATATATAAATGAATGAAAACAGTTCTTCTCATAAAATTTTACTTTTGTTTTTTTTTTAGAAGGGAAACTAAGAAATGAAATCATGTTCAAAAATGAAAAAAAAAATAGCTCTCATTTTTTGAAGTCATATATATATATATATATATATATGTGTGTGTGTGTGTGTGTTAGCTCAAATGCGGCCAACCCTCATCGTGCGACCGCACCATTAGATATGCAAAAATGCACCAACAATAAACACACAACAAAAAAATGCACAAATGCACCATAAAACGCATCATTAAACGGTTCATTCATATAACAAAAATTATCTATCATAAAAATTATTTAAAGTACAATGAATGAATTGATTAGCGTTTTCAACTAGAAGCATTATTCATACGGTACCATGTTACTTTATATCTATTGTATTCAATATATATAGCTTTCTAAATTATTATATTCGTAAAATATGTTACTTTCTAAATTATTATAATTATAATTAACTTTTTTACATTTAATTAACAAAAACTATCTAATTTCTTATATCTATCTAAACCCCTAAATCTATTTAACTCCTAAACTCTTAATCCTCACACAAAATTGTAGGCACATCTAATGGGTTAGACAACTAGCCTTAAGATTTAAGACTACTCCATACTCATAGTCAATGATCGAATATTATATATTCATCAAAACTCAAACGTTCTATTTCATAAGAACTCAATATGTCAATCTTCTTCCTCAATAAAAATATTCATCAATTTTTCATTAGTAAAGATTTCTCTTCGGTAAGTTTTGTGTGTGTGTGTGAAATTCTATATATAGTAAGTTTTTTGTTTTTATTTTTGTTTTGTTTGTATGTATGTTTGTTTTTTTTTTTTTTTTTTTTTNTTTGTTTTTTTTTTTTTTTTTTTTTTTTTTTTTTTTTTTTTTTTTTTTTTTTTTTTTTTTTGTCATTTGTAAATTCTAAAGGTCATACTTTTGGATATAAAGTGGAAAAGGTTAAGTTGAGTTTGTAAATTGATTTATGACTTTTTTGCGTCTTATTGTAGAATTTAATTGCAGATGGACAACAATTACCAATTGAGACAAATGAAAAGAAATCATTTTGAAGAGAACAATTAAGACATAATATTTTTCTATTGACCTATAAACAACATTTAAACAATATGGAAAACAACATTTTTTAACATCTGAGTTGTTTTATTTTTGAAAATTTGGTACCTGTTAATGGATTTAAGCAAATTTAGTCCTTTAAGTATTTATTATGTTGCACTTTCAGTATGTCACTAGTATTATAAAATTAAACTTCATTATAAAACTTTTTTATAAGGTTATCTTTGTTAGTTAAAATCAACATCTATAGTTAAAGTTGTATTTTCTCTTTGTGAACGCTATTTTTAACCGTAAAAGTTAATTATAAATGACAAAATAAACTCATATATTAATGAAGTTTGACAATTATATAACAACAGGAACTAAAAGTGTAACATTATAGACAATTAAGATGATAAATTTGTTTAAATTAATATATAGGAATCAAATTTCTTAAATTGAAATAATTCAAGAACTAAAAGTATTATTATCTCAATAAAAAAATATTACATATCTCATATAAAGCAGTCACATACAACATTCACTCAAACAATAATGGTGTACAAAAGCATGCATGCTCTGGTGCTCTATAGGTTGACACATGTAAGATGCCATTCAATTTTATGAACTTCAACTATTAATTACATATACGTCGTACAACGTAAACCAGTTGATTATTTAATGTTTCCATGTGCAGTGTGTGATGTATATCCTCAAGAAATGGTATGAATATAACTGGCAAGCCTGGTATGATATGTAGATGAATTGATTGGAAGATGGATGGGTGATAATTAAATATAAGTAATGTACAGTTATTTAAGCTGTCTTGATTATAAATGGTAGGATAGATGGGCAAAAATGTTTCTATAAATACATGCTTTGTCGACTTGTGAAAAGAGTCATGTTGTTTCTTTTCAGATCAGATGTGATATTGTTACATATCTTGTCTCAAACTCTTTGATTTACACAAAAAAAAAAAAAAAAAATCGTAACTATTATAAAGAGTAATAAAATAAAAAATATATATATAATTTAATAAATTTATCAAATTTATCCTCTCAACTAGGTGAATCCGAATCTACTTTGACCGAATCCAAATCACAAATAGAGCTCACTCAAATTAATACCTGATGACGACTTAAAATGTCAAGTTTTGCTATTTTCCAACAAATTAGAGCTATCTAACACTTTAAGAGTGACTTTACATAAAATCATATACAATACTTTTTATTATTACTTTTCATTGGATAAAAAAAAAAAAGGAAAATACAATTCTAATAATCTATCATAATGAATCAATAAATAATGTTATGCTACTATGTGACACTGTAACCTTTTTTTTTTTTTGTTTTTTGTTTTTTTTTTTTTTGTCTTTTAATAGAGAAATCAAACTCTTTCTACTTAAAGCACATGTCACCTTAAATATTTGCCCTGCCATATTGTTGAACAGTTTTTATATCTTGCACCATGGTCATGACTGATACTGTAGTTGTGTTGAATTGATACTGCAGTTGCGTTGAACTAATACTGCAGTTGTGTTGAAAGGGAACTGCAGTTGCGCGGAACGGAAGCCGTTTCATCCGTCTGGAACTGTAGTTGTGTTGAATTGATACTACAATTGTGTTGAAATGGAACTGCAGTTGCATGGAACGGGGGCCGTTTCATCCGTCTGTTTTTATTAATCAAAACGATGTCATATTGATGCGCAGTCCACATAAAATTTGCTTTGTGGAATGGTGTTGTTTTCAACTTTCCTTTTTTTTTTTTTTTTTAGGTGTCTTCATTATTACACATCTAATGAACATAATGTGTCAAGCGTACTCTTCATTATAATGTCTTGGATGTGATTATGACTTATTAATGTAGTTAGTGCATAGTAACATCAGACTCAAATATTTTGTTTAACTTTTGTTTTCTCATTAAGTATATCTATAGAAATGTAAATTTCTATATTAATTGGATGCTGACATACCATAATTATTTGAAATTTGAGTTACATGGTTTATTAATTTAATCCACCTAACAAGTTATACCTTTTTTATACATGAGAAGAAAATATTTATAAAAATCTAAATCAAGCCATTCTTACAACCAAAAGTAAAGTAGTAATTTCACTTTGAGGAGTGTTAAATCACTTAAATACAAGTACCCGTATATTATTTTCTTCTTCTTTTTTCTTTTTTTGGAATGAAGGGAAGGGGGTGACCCCGAGACCAGGTTAATTAGCTCCTAGGCCTCATACAAGGAAAGAAACACACAGAATTTCTCTTGACCATCTCAAGGCTCTCCCGGATGAAATTTGGAGGACCATCAAATTCGATCCAATCACATTAGTATTAGTTTCTTGGAATAAGGTTCAAATTGGCCACAGAACGTAATCTAAAAGTGCAATTAGGTCATTGAATAAAAAAAAAATGCAATTAGGCAATTGAACATTCCAAATGTATGCAATTTCACCTGATGGCAGGTTACCAGCCATTTCATCAGGTTACTTGCTTATGTGAACAGTGAGTTGACATTTTAAAATACTTTTTAATAATAAACTATTAAAATAAAAATTTAAAAAAATTAAAAAATAATTAGAAAAACACACCTACGGCCACCCCCTTAATAATAACTTTGCACCTTGATAGGAAACTTGCGGATGAATCAAATTTAATTAATTAATTAATTATTATTATTATTATTATTATTTACGGAAAGTCACCTTCTTTCACAAAACAACTTTTGCTTTAATGATTTTGGATGAAGATTTCAGTTGTTTTGTGAAAGAAATTGACTTTTCGTAAATAATAATAATAAAAAATTAAATTTGATTTGTCCGCAGGTTTCTTATCAAGATGACAAGGGTATTATTAAGGAGGGAATGGAGTGGTCGCCGGTGTTTTTTTTTTTTTAATAATTTATTATTAAAAATTATTTTAAAATGTCAACTCATTGTCCACGTAAGCAACTAACTTGATGAAATGGATTGTAACATGCTATCAGGTGAAATTGCATACATTTAAAGTGTTCAATAGCCTAATTGCACTTTTGTTTTGTTCAATGGTCTAATTGCACTTTCAGGTTACGTTCAGTGGCCAATTTGAACCTTATTCCTAGTTTCTTTAACAACTCTTAATTAATTATTATTTTTATTACTATTTAACACTAAAGTCATGTAATTTGCATTAGTATTTTTCCTTGTATAAAAAAATAGGAGAAAATTAGGTATAATAATTCATCATAACAATTGGATTGATAGTGTTATGCTACTATGTGAGAGTGTTGGACTATAATCTTTAATTTGTTCTTTTGTTGTTTTCAGTTTCGCTTTCTATGGTAATAGAATTTTTTTTATTTTATCATTTATAGTAAAATTTTGCACTTTTAATCTATTAATTATCTGTAAGTTATACTCCGTAAATACCATCTTACTCTTTATTATTATTATTTTTTGAAATACCATCTTACTCTTTATTTATTTAAATGTAATCAATTTTCTAATTCTTTATCGAGTTATAGATGTAGTCTCTTAATTAGAAGAACTCTCCCAATATCTATTAGTTCATCTCAGACGGAAGTTAGTAAAGGGTTAAGTATAATAATTGGTGGCTAGGAGATTGTTGGGTGGAGACCAATGAATGGTCAAATTCTGCACTCTGCCTTTCGAAAATATGCTAGTGGTATATAAGGAAATAAAGTTGCGCCATCTCTGTGATCTATAACTTTTGGCGTAGTGATAAACACTTGATCCTACCAAATGGTATCAGTGTTGGGAGGGGAAATAATTATTAGGCAGAGGCTGGTGGCTAGAGGGATTGTCGGGCGGAGGTAGGTGAAGGATCAAGTTCAACACTCTACCTCTTGAAAATATGGCGGCGGTACACAAGAAAATACAATATAACTTTTGACGTAATGATAAGCACTTGATTCTAGCAGTTTATTTGTTAAGATTCAAACTCAAACTTTATTTAATATGAACATTTTTTTCAGGATGTATTAGTATATTTTATTTAATAGATTTTTATATTTCGTAGGTAAAACAATTCATTATCCTAGCTAGTTTGTTCAATCCTATGATTTGCATGTTTAAGCAAAACTTGAGTATATACCACGTGATCTTTCTAATATGATTTATCTCTTTTGTGTGGTATATGTGCTATTACACAAGATAGAGATTTACTCAATGTACAACCTTAGGTCTAGTAGTAATTACCTACAAGTTTCCCTCATCCCATAAAAATAATCAGAAAAATCAAATTTACTGATGGAAAATATCCATAATAACATATTTTCATGGGTTAAAATTGAAATTTGTATGTATTTAAGTTGTAGTTATTAAATTCATTTCTAAATCTGTTGGTATTTTACTACTTTATTATTATTATAATAATAATAATAATAATAACAATAATAATAATAACAATAACAATAACAATAACAATAACAATAACAATAACAACAACAACAATAATAATAATAATAATAATAATAATAATAATAATAAAAAACAACGTTTGATTCATCAACTATAGTAATATACTTTAAATTCTCAATGAGTAGTAGTAGCAGTAGTATAATATACTTTAAATTAGTAGTAGTCGTAATAATAAACTTTTGATTCATCAACTATAGTGATATACTTTAAATTCTCAATTATCAATTTGACTAACTTTTGATTCATCAACTATAATGATATACTTTAAATTCTTAATTATCAATTTGACCAAATTTAGAAGTAGTTTCTATGCTCGATGCATAAAAATAGATGCCACGCAATATTAAAATTTTAGATTTATTTAGATTTTAGATATTTATATTATTGTATAATAATAATAATAATAATAATAATAATAATAATAGTAATAATAATAATGTAAACCATTTTTATAAATTTATATTTATATTTTAAGAAATAACTTATAGTACTATAATATATAATGTCTATATATTATTACCATTGAAGAAGATAAGAAATATATAGTGAATGCTTGTGAATGGTAACAATAGTTGGAAAGATAGTGGAAGTTATAAGTATATATAAGTAACAGAAAAACAGACATAAACTTCATTCACACTATTAATTTTTAGGTTATTTTTATTATATTACAAATAATATGTTCATTTTCAGGAAAATGAACCAAAAAGAAAAAAAAAATACAATTTCTATATTTCAGCTAAACAAAAAAAATAAATTCTGGCCATCAACTAAACATTAAAAAATAAATTATTTTTTTAAAAAAATAAAATCATTTTTGAAAATCATTTTATAGATTTGGAAACAAAACCTTAGTTAAAAATGTTAAAAACACCTTTATCTTTTAGATATTTTGCGGAACTTCATTCTTTTATATGTAAGACATTTTGAAAATTTTGAACCAAATTTAATCAAATCAAAAAGTAAAAAGACTAAATTAAGTCAAACTAACAACCAAGCAACTAAAATACAAATTAAATGCAACAACAATAAAGAAAAGTAAATAATAGGTCAAAAGAAGTGATAAGTAATTAAGTTTGGGGTCTACATGCAGTTGAATCACATATTTTGATTTAAGGCTTCCATCAATTTTCTGGATTAGGTGAGAGGCTTTTAAGTTTGACTCAAATTATATCATGATCAGATTTCACCATGGGCATTATACATCCTGGTTCAGAATATGTACTTTTTGTTAATATATTATGTATTTTCAGTTAACAGATTATATATTTATAAATAAACTGAAAGTACATAATATGTTAATTGAATATACATAATACATAATATATTAATTGCAAATACATAAATTCTGTTTGATAACATAGTTAACTTATAAGTCAATTTGCTTATTTGACAACTATTAGTTTTTTTTGTAATAACTTATTGTTCCGAAACACTAAAATTCAAAAGCTGCTCAAAGCAGCTTTTTCGATAAGTTTTTTGATAAAGTCATTTTGCATATGTAATAAGCTATTTGCTAACAGCTAATTTACCAAACACTTTTCTACAATCAGCTAATGCTATCAACTAGTTAAATCCACTACCTCAATCAATTAATAGCTATAAGCTAACAGCTATTTACTAAATACCCCATAATGTATACATAATTCACAATCACCATGTTACATGATTAATCATTGTAAATTTGGATTCAAACTTTATTAAAAAAATTAAAAAAAAAAGATGTAAATAACAGGTGACAGACTGAAAACATCTTTAGGGTGTTTGCACAAGCTAGCATTATTTACGTGCATCAATTAAATATAGATCAGGAAAAAGAAAAAAATGATTATTTTTCCTTTTGGAACATAAAATATGGGGTATAGTTAAGGGGTGGGTGAAATTAAGGCACCGACTGGGAGGTTGATTCATTTAATGTGGTTTTAACTTACTAGGTTTATTTATTATGCAACTCAGAATCCTTCAAACTTTTACTTTATTGCTTCAAACTTTAACTTACCTTCATTTTAAATTTCAACTCACCCATCAATATGTCATCATGTCATCTCATGTGCTTAGCTGTCGTTTGTTGTTTGGTCGAGAATAATAAGCACTAAAAAATCAAATATATATATATATATATATAAAATTGCTTGTAAAATTATTAAATTCGTAATTATTTAAATTAATAACAAAATTTTATAGATAAAACATTGGAACTCATAAACGTTCCAGCTATATATAACTATTTAATTTGTTAATATTTTACTCTTTTATTGTAGTTAGCATGATGCAAATAAAGTGTTTCAAATAGTAACAATGGGATTAAAAGTAAGAGTATAATTACTCTTCGACAAGAAGGAAAATGTGTCTAGGATTGAAACTTGACATTAGAGTATTGTTATATTTTTCTCTTAAAATATTTTTGCTTTGATATTAAACTGAAAGAGGTATTTCGTTTAAATTAAAACTTTAAAGTGACAGTACTGTGAGTACACATTTGATATTATAGGTACTTTACATTCAACACAATACACTCGTTTTTATGATATTTCTTTATTTAAGTAATTTGTCATCATACTTGCATTGCATGATTAAACTAATGCCCAATATGAAAATTAGAATAAGTAAATAATTAGTATAATATTTAAATATGAAAGTTAATTAATATAATCAAAATGAGTGTTTTCAAGTTGTGATAAAACTAGTAGTAAAGATTAATATTGTTTTAAATAGTTATAATTGAAAATAAAAACCATGTCCTAACCATTTGCATATTAAATTAAATTAAGTCTTGTTAATAAGATTTTGATGACCATTGGTAATTTGGTAAAAATTAACCTTTTTTTTTTTTTTTTGTTAAAACGTGACATGATTATAATAGACTTATTGATGATGTCGAAAAATAATTAAAGAGTTATGCAATAAATTTATAGCATGCAAATTCATAGGTTTTACGTATGTATTGTATATGACTAAGACTTCGATTGTTGTTATATGTGAGCCTATTCATCTTGCAAACTTTCATTGATATTTTCAAATACTAATCTTTTCTCTATAAGATTTATTGTTTTCTTTCTTTTGACAAATCTATAAGATTTACTAGATAATGAAATTTTTGCATTTAAATTATTAAAGTAGAGAAATTTTTGTCATAGACATAGTATATCAACTTGTAATAAAATGTACATTCTAATTGAAACAATATAATTTGAAATATAAAATTAAATTGTGTGTTTAATTTTTTGGTGGAGCTCAGGATTTTCACCATCAAACATGCCAATGATCAAACCATTGACCTTTGGTTAAGGATGAATAACTCCCTTCCACTCAACCACACCCCCCAGGTTAAATTTTGTGCTCAATGAAATAATGTTTGATCTAAGCAAAAAAGAAAACACCGTATATTCTTATGATAATATGACATTCATATTATTTTAAGCTGATGATTCAAAAAATAATAATATCCTTCACCATTTATAATGGTTGAAAAAACAAAAATCAAATTAATTAAGTAAATATTATTATATTTAAATTCATACCACAAAGGATAAAAGAGTTGCAAAAAGAATAGGAAAAAATGTATGTAATAAGTTTTTTTTGTACAATAATTTAATTGTAATAATAATAATAATAATAATAATAATAATAATAATAATAATAATAATAATAATATAATAATAATAATAATAATAATAATAATAATAATTTTCAATAATAATAATAATAATAAAATTTTGTAATAAATGAAGTTAAAGAATAATAATAAGTTAAAAGAATATTTAGTCATCAAAGTTTATATATAAAGAGAAAAGTTAAAAGATAAATATGATAACATTTGAAATATATATTATTGTACAAGGAATAAATCAAAATATACAAATTATCAATGCATAGATTACACTAACATCAACTTATTCATTGACAACCAATGAAAATAAATAGTTGAAAAAATGTATTTTTATTTGCTCAATATGAAACTTTAATTATTCTAACCAATGTCTTTCTGTTGTTGCAGAATACACCCCTAACCTTGTTTGTAAAAATTAATTTCATGCGTAGAACAACGGAACTATAAACCTCCATTAGAATACACACACATTCATATGTAATTTTTGTCAAAAAATACATGATGATTAAACATGGATTATGAGCCAAATTACAATGGATCGAAGATTCACTATTCCGTTGCTGAATAGAAGAAAATCACAACCTTATATGTGCAAGCACCATGCAAATGTCATATTTATATGTGCAAATCTCACACTTATATGGTCAAATATAACACTAATCAAAAATACAATTTTTGTTACTTATAAGAGAAAAAGTAATACATTTTTCATAATAAGTAATGTTGACAAGTACCTCTCACTTATAAGGGCAAATATAATACTTTTGAGGAAAAATGTAATACTTTTAAATCAAAATGTAAAAGTATTGTATTTTTCCTTAAAAGTATTACATTTACCCTAATAAGTAACAAAAATTTTATTCCTGATTAGTATTACATTTGAGCATATAAGTATGGCATTTGTGCATATAAGTGTTACATTTGCATCTTGACTCGACCCGACCCGTCTCATGGTGAGACGGTCTCACACAAGTTTTTGTCGGGATTAAAATAGCATTTTTTTCAAAAAAAAAAAAAAAGAAGAAGTATTTTTTAAAGCCTCATAGATAGTGTAATGTAATATTGAAGATAAAATTAGAAAAAGAAATTAAATAACAAAATAAAAAATATTATTGATAACATCAGTATATTGATGATGGACCACCAGAGAGGAAGGGCGTGTTTTAAGTACACCAAGTGATGATTGGACAATAGAATGGAGGGAGAAAGATGGTGTTTGGTTTTGATAATATATGCCGTTGAAATGGCAATATAATGGCGTCTCGGTCTTCCATTCATTCTTTGAATGGACTTGGACTACATCTTTCCCCTTAGAAGACCTGGTATATATGTATCACTATTATTTATTATCTTGATAACTCCAGATTTCATGAATTCGCCTCACGCCCATTAGAAGTGTACACTTCTACTCACAGAAAATTCAATCCAAACACAAATCTTCAATGTTCGTAACATGAATCAAAGTCCCACTTTATCACTATAAGCTAGTCTTAAGTAAGACTCTTTTTTGGGAGGGTGGGGGAGTGGGGGGAAGAACCTGTAGTCACTATCTGATTATGAGCACTAAATAAACTCCGTCTTGTAACTCTAGCCAGCAAAGGACCACAAGAGATAAATCAACCTAGGTTGTTCATAGTTGACCGACTCAAATAAAAAAAGGTCAATAGGCAACTCCCACTTAGAAGTCAACGGGGAAGAAAATCATGTAATTACTATCTGATTATGAGCGCAGAGTAAACTCCACCTTGTAATCCTAACCAACAAAGGACAACAATGAGGTAAAACAGTCTAGGTTGCCCATAGTTAACTGACTCAAATAAGAAAGGTCAACAAGTCACTCTCACGGGGGATCGAACTTAAAATATTGTAATTACTAAATCAACCATCTGAAATGAATTTTTAATATGTACTTTTTTTAATTTAACAAAAATATAATTTCTTATTATTTTTACATATAAACATATGCTATATTTTTTGTGCGAGATAATTGAATACAAGTTTTTGTATTATTTATAAGGTGAAAATGAGATTTTTATGACACTAATAAAATATATTAAAAGGTTAACGTGGATTCACATAATCACACAGCATGTGCCGTGGAAATGTTTAAAATCTAAGGTGTACTAACTCCGACACTGTTGAACACCAACTCATCCATGTATTTTTAGAATGAAAAGAACTTCTACTGAAAGCGTGTACCAAGTACCAACATTAGGTTTCCTAGTAAAATGTTCGTTCAATTCCTTTGGTAAGAGCATCACCAATGATAATTTTTGCTCAATTTTTTTCAAGTTTTTTTTTAAATTTTTTTTTTTTTGGTCTAGTAATGGAGAGAGAATCGAAAAGATAGTCTCGCAAGTGCAAGCTTTTACTTCTTTTTTTTTTTAATTGGATTTTGTGTGAAAAAAAAAAAAAAAAAAAAAAAAAAAAAAAACTAAAACTACTAGTCGCGTACTCGCATCATAAACGGTTAATTTTAATAAAAAAAAATTGACAAAGATCTTGACTGTTACGAATGCTCTAGGGTAGTGTATGTTCAAAAATACTTTTCTCTACCTACTGAATCACAAAGAGCCAAACCTGTGATCTCTCCCTTAAAAGGGTCACAACTATGCCACTTGACCATAAGGTCTTTGGCTATGAAAATGAACTAGGAAGTTAGAATTAATCACGTTTAAGGTGGCCAAAACAAAGTGACTGACTAGTTAGCAAGAGAAGCAATATAATGACGACCCAAGCTAGGGGGTTGAAGACCCCACCATAGACCGTTGCCAGAATTATTTAGGGCGATGATGTTGATCAATTTGACTGAAGGGTGATACATGTCGATATCGATTGTTTCGAGTGATCGCTCTTCTGTAACAAAAAAATATTGACTTTATTTACTTTCTCATGGGTCCCAGGTAGAGTGGACAACGGAGAAACTTCAGTTATTTAATAAATAAAAAAAAAAAAACTAAGAAATGAGGATTCTGAAAACTCAACAATTCAATTTATTAATTAACATATATAGTATAGTATAACATGCTCCTTTTGTTTTATTTTTTATTTTTTGTTTTTTATTTTTTAATGTTAAATCGTACTACACTCGTACAAGAACAGATATTTTTTATTTTGATGCACCATCCTGCATATTTTTAAACATCAAGCAACTCCCTCTTTTTAAAAATAAAAAATAAAAATTTCACATACTGTACAGCTTGAGTATATATGAATGTGTGATAATAATTGACATGGACTCACATACACTATACAAGCGATTTTTTTATTTTATTTTATTTTATTTATTTTATTTATTTATTTATTGTGAAAATTCTCATCACGTATAAATCGCAATTGTTTTAATCACTAGAAAATCAAGATAGAAACATAAACATAAACATAAACATAAACAGTACTATATATACCATTACCATAATGGATAGATGGGTGCATATGTTGATGTTACTTAATCATATATGAATTTACCATAAATTGACTATGATAGATAGGTGGGCGCAAGTTGTGCAGTGTGCACACATATTTTTACATTTAGACGAGAAAAACTTGTAGTCATTACCCTTGAATATAGCGATATCAATCGGTACAACTTTATCAGTTTTAAGTCAACTTTGTCGAACATACTAATTTCGAGCTTATCGGGTTGAAAACTTTTAATCTTAATCCCAAACCTTCGAATTGTTGGGTTTATTGGTTTCGTGTTAATTGTGCTGAATTTTTGTCAAACAAATTTTTTTGGCCCTAATGTTTAAAATTTTCCATTTTATCGAGTCACCCTGACAATTTTTGGCTAAGATTGACATCCACTGGAGGTGTGTACTGTCCACTAGGTAAACCCCACTCCTAAATTATATTACTCGTGAATTTGTTAATTCTACCATGAATTAATTATGTAAAACTATATGTCAAATAATTACAAATCTTTACATTTTTTTTATCAATTAACATTATTAATAAAAAGGAAAAAAGTATTTCATCAATAATATTGAACACCCTTAAAAATAAGTCACTCACTAATAATTATTACTACGTGATGTGTCACTATTTTATTAAATATTTTTTTATTTTATTATTACATAAATTCTTTATTACTTAGCTTATGGGAGGACCAATTAATTCACAAGTAATACATGATTTTTTTTTTTTGGTCTTCAAAAAAAAAAAATACATGATTTTTTTGATTAAGCCAATGTCACATCATATGGAATTATGCAGGACTTAAGCAGCTTTGGCCCTCCATGAACATAAATGTAACACCGCGTTAAGATTCAGATATTTTTATGAATATTTTACTGTTTTAGTTTTTTTTTTTTTTTTGGGTGAAATGACTAAGCTATAAAGAAACAATCTTTACATTTTTGTTCATTATAGAACCAAAGCTGCCATAATCTTACAACTAGTTGATGGTATATATATATATATTGGTTTAAATATGGACAGTGTTTTCCATGCGGCCAGTGCAGATTGCAACAATAGGTATGCATAAATACACTACACAGTGTTCGGAAATATACCAGAATGAAATGCACAACTGCACCACACACCAAAAAATACACATAAGGGTGCATTTTCGAATACTTTGTGGTGCATCTATGCGTACCTAATGGTGGGTGACTGCACCGTCTGCATGGGCGCACGGGAAGCCCTGTCCGCATGAGAACCTGACCTTGTGTGTGTGTGTGTGTTTTTTTTTTTGCACAAATTATATTGTGAACTAGGATTTACTGTGCATATTGTGGATTCTGGTCCAGCTTATGTACCTATTGCAATTAATATATTATGTACTTCTAATTAATAGATAGATTATGTATGTGTAAATAATCTGAAAGTACATAATATGTTAATTGCAACATGCATATAACTTATTATGTATACAATATGTTAATTGCATGTACATCATCTAAATAGGGTCCACACGTATGGTGAACATTGATATGTTTTGTCAAATTTAATAGTAGAAAAGCAAAACAATTGATCATGAATAATTGGAAAGAAAAAAAAAAAGAATTCCCTAATATTATTTGAAGAAAATTTCCAATTAGTATTATAGTTCATGTAGACACTTGCATGTACTTGGCGGCGGATTAGGAGAAGATTTAAGAATGGATCATTAATTACACACACAATATGGCAATTTGGGCTGCTTGCATATATAATGTCCAATCTACCCCTCCACCCCCCACCCCCACCCCATAACACTTCCAAGCTAGCTCCTATATATATGGGATTGTATGCGGTTTGTCCAGCACAAGAAGTTGAGAGAGAATTTCCCTTATTTCAAGGCACACACCATTTTGGCTTGGCTTGTCTGTTAAGTTGTAGATCAGAGAAGGAAAGAAAGAAAGAAAGAAAGAAAGAAAGATGATTAGGTCAATCACAGGCATTCCAGGGCCAAGTGGGTTTGGTTCTGCTTCAACTGCTGACCAAGTCACTCTGGGCATTGATGCTTCCAACCTCACTGCCATTGTTACAGGTTTGATAAGCTTCTTTCTTCTTAGTTTCACATTTCTTCATATCTTGCTCATATTCATAATTTAAACGGTTTATATTTCAAACAGCCTCTACTCTAACATGTTGTTAGAGCGGGCGAAAACATGTTGCATAAAATTTAACTTGACAATTTGCACTTAACTTTTTGTTTTCTCGGGTAATTTTAATCAGTACTATGCACGTAAAATCAGCAAGTTAGTCAAACTGTTAGTTTGACAACTACATGTTCTTCTAAGTTTCACTATCGGTCTATTGACCTTCTTAGTTCGAACCGGTCAGCTTTGAACGACCTAAATTGGTTTATATACTTTGAAATTTATCGAGTACCGACACTTGAGAAATGGTTATAGATTTTCCTTGTGCCAAAAAAAAAAAAAAAAAAAAGAATGTGTTCATTTTAGCTACCGTCCTAAGCTATTTAGCTCTATTAGGTACTTGGAAAAATTTTGTGAACGAAAGGTGTAGATGGGGCCAAGTTTGTGGGGGAAGGGTAGAAGGGGACAGGTGAAGAATGATTCAATATTGGGATGTTGAACTAACTTAATTGTACTGCTCAAACTTCTGCAGTTCTGTTGCTTCATCAAATTATTTTATTCCTTAATACAAGGCACAGTAATTAATTTAAACGAGTTAATTAATAAATCATCCCATTTTCCTTTTTAAACCGTTTAACCAACCTAAGTTGTCAAAATTATTTCTTTGAACGAGTTGATAAATTATACGGAGTATGATTTTTCTTCTTAACTCGTTTAACCTACTCAAAAGCTGCTAATTTTTTTTTCTTTTTTAGTTGTAAAGGGTAACCCGGATCTCCAAACATTCTCTATATATACATATAGAAAACTTTATATATGGTGAGTAAAATTAACATAGAAGCAATCTGAGATTTGACTTATGATCCTTCAAAGACAAGAGATGATCAGCTTTAGTAGGACATAGTATGTATGTGTACTATATTTCCCTGTTAGGTGCAATGTCATCCCTTGCATGTTTTCCAACTTTGAAAAAACTTGAGACCCACACAGATGTGAAAATAGAGAAATAAGGTCAAATATGGAAGGCAATTAGTAGCACCAATATGACTCCTTCCTAGAAATCTTGCCTTCACTATATCAACCACGCACCTTAAAAATTCGACCGAACTTTTTCCCATACATCTTAAAAAGTGGTCTAAAATTAGTAGATATTTTCAACCAACATTCAATAGTGCTAGCAGCCATCTGAGATAACCCACTTAAAATGACTCAAGATACAAACTTGTACTACAAGATCACGGGTTCAAATCTCAGCATCCTAATCAATGGAGTTTTTTCGCGATAATTGAGTGGTTTTTGTAAGTGTGATTAGGAAAGAGAAGATGAGAGGAGATGAAAAAAAAAAAACAAATTTAATTTAAAAAAGAAAAATAAAATAAAATAAGCAAATGTCAGGCGCACCTGGGCACGCGCCCAACCACATTTGTGCTGCTGCAGTTAATGAGAGGCTCTCTCCTCCCCTCTCTCTTTCCACATGGTACTTTTTCTGCAATAACTCTTACAATATCTGTTGATAAGGGTGCTCTTATATAGTTTGAAACAATCAGGGGCAATATAGGTTGGTTTACCTCCTAACTTGTGGTCATTTATAGGGCTAGAATTGACGGATAGAACCTCAAAGTAGTGACCAGTATCACTTATCACTAAAATAAGGTGGTCCAAATTTTTAGACCATTACACCAAATTTTAAAATAATTAGGTTTGGCCATTTACCGAACACCCTAGAACGTAGGGAAGTAATTATGGTTTTGGCGGTGCAGGTGGTGCAAGTGGCATTGGGTTAGAAACCGTGAGAGTTTTAGCCCAAAGGAAAGTGCATGTGATCATAGCTGCGAGGAACACAGACGCTGCAAAAGACGCAAAAGACCTTATCCTCAGAGACAACAGAACAGCTAAAGTTGATATCATGAAACTTGACCTCAACTCAATCAGATCAATCAAGGCTTTTGCTGATGATTTCAAAGCTCTTAGACTTCCCCTCAACATCTTAATGTAAGCTACACATCTCTTCTCTTCATCATAAACGTATAAAGAGACTATTGGATAGAGGCTGGTAAAAGGGTCAAGTCCAGTAATTATTAGGCGGAGATTAATTAAAGGTCAAGTGCTATTGTGAGCTATAGTTTTTGGCTTAATGGTAAACGTTTGATAATAAAAATAGTATGAGAGCTAATGAGTAAAAGTCATTAGGATGAATTTTATTGGGCCTTCAATTCCTCATAATAAATTTTGGGATTTGCAGAAACAATGCGGGAATCATGTTCTGCCCATTTCAGCTCTCAGAGGATGGATATGAGATGCAATTCGCGACGAACCATCTCGGTGTGTGACACTGCATTATTCTCTTTTTACAGCTACTATACATAAACACAACATAGTATGATGCGATTGGACTGTTGTAAAGCTGTTTGGTTGTTAATGTTGTCTTTTTCCAGGTCATTTTTACTTGACAAATCTCCTCCTAGATAGAATGAAGGAAACTGCAAAAGCCACTGGCATTGAGGGCAGGATTGTGAACCTGTCATCAATCGCTCACCGTTATCCTTACAGAAAAGGGATAAGATTTGACAAGATTAATGACAAGAAAAGGTATTTACTATACTATCTTCTCTTTTTTTTGGTGAAAGGGAGGGACCTAAGGTCCTAGGGAATTAACGACGTCTAAGTTTTTTTACTATACTATTTGCCACTGTTTTTTTAAGTTTTTTTTTTATTTTTCATGAGTGTTATCCTTGCTCACAAAAAGCAAAATTCCTTAGCTTGGAATCCTCACATCCCAATCTTAGCTTACAAAATTGTGGAGGGACAAATTACCGTAATTCAGTGACCCATTAGGTGAAATGATCAATATATAATGCGCACACGGATTTACCCATAAGAGGGTGAAACTGTTATGCTGTGTCTGTCAGGATCATTATTAGGGTTTTATTTTTTTATTTTCCAAAGGCGTTATCCTTTCCCACCGAAGGTGAAACCCACGCCTTATGGCCTTATATCTTGGCCTGACAGGATTTTAGAGGAGTAAATTATGGTAGTTCAGTAACTCATTAAGTAGTAAGATTAGTGTATGGTGCTCACAAGGAGCTGCCTTCACAAGAGGGTAAAATTCTCACACTGCGATGGCTACGACCATTAGGATCTTTTTATTTTTTTTCATGGTTGTTATACTGTTATCCTTGTACTCATCAACTTTGTCACTTTGGATCAGTTATGATGACAAAATGGCATATGGGCAATCAAAGCTAGCCAACATATTACATGCCAATGAGCTTTCTCGACGTTTACAGGTAACATATATTATTATTATAGTCCATTTGTCTCACAAAACGTACGTGTCACGTTT
Organism: Ipomoea triloba; assembly: GCF_003576645.1. Lineage (NCBI taxonomy): Eukaryota > Viridiplantae > Streptophyta > Magnoliopsida > Solanales > Convolvulaceae > Ipomoea > Ipomoea triloba. Next base: position 28,763,156 of record NC_044924.1, on the reverse strand, counting down.
AAAGACATACAAAGTTGAATTATTTTAATTTGGTAATATTTATCTGTTTTTATTTGTAGGAAGAGGGAGCAAATATTACTGTTAATTCAGTTCATCCAGGGGTGATAATGACAAATCTGATGAGACACTCTACCATTACTATGAGTATGTATCAACACATCATCTGATCTATACAAACTTAAATGCACTTATATATTTTTATTTATATTTATTTTATATTTGCAGATATTTTGAGGGTTTTCACTTCAGTGATTTGGAAGAATGTTCCTCAGGTAAATTATAAAACTATTTAGGATGTCTTATGGATATTATCGAAGTCATGAAATGAGCAAAGATAAAGATTGTTTAATCTATTTCCTATATATTAGGAACATTTTTGTTCTTGCCGGTGGTCCATATATACTACGTGTCTTAATGTCCCTTCGGTGCACATATGACAAATGAGTGAATGGGGGGGGGACTCTAGTGAGTTGAAAACGACTTAGGATAAGTTAGGTTGGTAAAAAATTAAATGTATGTGAAAAGAACTCTATATTTTGTTTCAAAAAAAGGGTCCGAGTAAATGAAGCATAATTTTTATTTTACAGAAGTAGAGTTTACATAGTACACACCTTTAAAGTTGTGATTTTTTCTGATTATAATTACCTATGCGTCAAAAAATAATAAATATCCATTAAAGTGAACGGATTAATTGACATCTCATTATCAATTGATACATTTAGCAAAATATTTCCAACCACCCATCATGTATCATTAAAGGCGTTTAAATTAGTATTTATTTGAATCACACATAAAATAAATGGGATGAATATATATATATTAATTAGGGGATTTATGGTATGATGTTGCAGGGGGCAGCTACAACTTGTTATGTGGCACTTCATCCGGATATGAAGGGCGTCACGGGAAAGTACTTCGTGGACTGCAACGAGTGCAAGCCAACGAAGCTGGCCAGAAGTGAAGCTTTGGGAAAAGAGCTTTGGGATTTCAGCAACCAGCTGATTCAAGAAGCTCAAAAGAAGTGAACAATGTGCTTCCTTATCACATAATTATTTAATTTGTTGTGTCTAAAAATATTTATTATGCTTTTAAATATATTATTACCAAAAGGTTGAATCTTCAACCCAAGGGTCAAGGGCCTCGTACCCCGGCCTGCATTGATGGTTGGTTGGTTGTAGCCTGCATTGAGGGCATGAAATAATCTTTTTTATTGTAACTATTAAGCAATGGAAGGAATGATGGATTATTATTCAATTTACGATTTATTTCTCTTTTGTGATTTGAGAATTATTATAAAAAAGTAGAATTTACTTAATGCATCTTAAGGTAATGACGGTAAGTTTCTCTCGTCACTTTCAGATAGTTCAAGAATTTCATTTGCTACTCCAAGAAAGCTTCGAAAGATTTTTGCAAAGTTTTGGTATGAATTTTTTTAAGGTGTGACTTTTTTAAAGTGAAAACCACTTTTTAATAATTAAAAAAAAATAGCATCAACATTATTTCATATTCTCAGCTTTAAATTAAAAATAAATAAATATGTTTTGAGTACCTCAATTATGCAACTCATGTGATTTTAGCTCAAGTCATTTTTTATTTTTTTTGAAAACAGCTCAAGTCGTCATTTAGTCATTGTAAAATATGTCCCTAATTTTATATTTTAAAAAAATGTAGTCATTTTCATTCATCAAGCAACAAAATTATAAACCTCAATTTCGAATTGATTCATATTATATATCTTGTTAACATGAGTTTATGATAACATTCATGTTTTGACCTCTTTTATTTTCTTTTATTTGTTAATGAAAGTTCACAATTTTATTTATTGGAAGCCAAAAATAGTCTTTTAAAATGAAATTAAGGATTTATTCTACAATAACTAAAACACAAGAACTAAACCAATCTTTGTATCAATTTAACTATAGATCGAATTAATATAATCAACTTAACAATATATTTTCCCTAATTCACCTACTTATGGGAGTTAATTTCACTTTTAGTCCTATGACTATTGATGTCTTACTAATTTCAATTCATGACTTTCAAAACTGTCAATTTAATTCATTAATTATTCAACTTTTATCAATTTTGATCACACCGATCAAATTCCCAGCCAAAATTCACCGAAAAATATTAATAGGTAAAATAATGAAGGTATTTTAATCTTTTTACTCCTCTTTTCTTGCTTCTTTATTTTTTCAAATAAAACCTAATGACAAATGTAATCAACTCATCTCACAGTATTAATTTTCAGTTCTTACAATAACACAACACATAACACAAAACTTATATATTACTCTCTCCATCTTATTTTATACGTTTTGTTCAACTATTGGAGTTTAACTCAACTTGTTTGCAATTTAATGGATAGTAATTAACTATTTGTCCCAAATTTAGGTTGAAATAATGGACTTAGCCATGGGCTGATTCAGTCATTTGGGACCTCAACCGGGGTGGTACCAAACCGGTTCATGGTCCCAAATCAACAAGTGGTCCCAATTCCCAAATACCCTATCTAGCTCATAGGCCATCATCCCAAGCCATTTGGTGGTCTCAATTTTGGTCACATTAAACAAGTCCGACGTGTTAGATTCATCCAATTTTCAACTCTACTTCTAGGTAGGTCAAGTTAACGAATAGAGAGTGAAATAAATATACCTATTACTATAGAAATCTATAAGTTCTCTTTTTGTTTGTACATCTCAAAAAGGATTGAAATCAAACGGTTTCTTACTTAAAACAACGGATGTCATATAAAGAGACAACGAAAATTGTATCTTTAAAATTTGTTATTTTTTCCATTCAAATTGTTTATATATTCAACTTTATTTTTTATACTTGCATAACAGTTTGTGCCTTGTACTTCTTGTCAAGATCAAACACTTACTACTCTGTCAAAATTTATATACTACTTGTCTTAATGTCCCTTCGGTGCACATGTGACAAATGAGTGAATGGGGGGACTCTAGTGAGTTGAAAACGAGTTAGGTTAAGTCAGGTTGGTAAAAAATTGAATCAAGTTAGGTATGTGAAAAGAACTCTATATTTTGTCTTGAAAGGATTGTTCGAGTGAGTGAAGCATAATTTTTATATTACAAGAGTAGAATTTACACAGTATACATCTTTAAATAATAATTGTGAATTTTTCTGATTATTACTACTTACACGTCAAGAAATAATAATTATCCGTTAAAGCGAACGGGTTAATTGTTATCTTATTATCAATTGATACATTTAGCAAAATATTTCCGCCCACCCATCATGTATCATTAAAGGCGTATATTTTAACGTAATATTGTGAAAAATTAATTTTTTTAATAATTTGAATCACACATATAAAAATTATGGTATGATGTTGCAGGGGGCAGCTACAACTTGTTACGTGGCACTTCATCCGGATCTCAAGGGCGTCACGGGAAAGTACTTCGTTGACTGCAACGAGTGCAAGCCAACGAAGCTGGCCAGAAGTGAAGCTTTGGGAAAAGAGCTTTGGGATTTCAGCAACCAGCTGATTCAAGAAGCTCAAAAGAAGTGAACAATGTGCTTCCTTATCACATAATTATTTAATTTGTTGTGTCTAAAAATAATTATAGTGCTTTTAAATATATTATTATATTGGTGGTTGGTTGGTTGTAGCCTGCATTGAGGGCATGAAATTATCTTTCTATTGCAATTATTAAGTAATGATAAGAATACTGGTCTGGATTATTTACGATTTACATCTCTTTTGTGATTTGAGAATTATTTTATAAAAGTAGAATTTACTTACTGCATCTTTGAGTAGTGATTGTAAATCTCCCTCGTCCCCTCGTCACTCTTAGATAGTTCAACTTAATGATTTATTTTCCCCTATTCGTACTTATTTTTGATATATTAAATACTTCTTTATTTTTCCAAAAAAAAAACCTAGCTAATGACAAATGTAATTAATCAACCCATCACATGGTATTACTTTTTCAATTCTTACAGCAATAACAAAATCATCATAACACAAAACTTATATATTACTTTCTCCATCTTATTTTATACGTTTTGTTCAACTATTGGAGTTTAACTCAACTTGTTTGATCTTCAAAAAAAAACTCAACTTGTTTGCAATTTAATTCTTTCTACTATTTAATTTAGTATTAATAAAAAAAATAATTATATATATTTAAAAGCTACACTAGAAGATCTAATGTAAATTTAAACACTAAATTTAAAAGTTATAAGAATTTTTTAAAAAATAGACAAAGAAGAATTTGTTTGATTAATGAATAATTATATAATACGATAATACAACAATTGAAAATTAAATAGGAAAACGAAACTTTTTAAAATGTATGAGATGATACATGGGGAAGTCTACAAATATATATAAAAGTCTGCTCAAATGCTGTCGCGCCTTCCCATGTGGTTGGTACGATTTACACCACTAGAGTTAACAAAGTACACCACTAGTAATAGGAAAATGCACAAAAACAGCCCCATGACTTCCACCAAACACTGTGTGGTACTTATTTACATACCTAGTGGTGTATTTTTTGGTGATGCATACCTAATGGTGTATATTTGTGGTGTGCATTTTCTAACATTGAGTGATGTATTTTGTTAACACTAGTGGTGTAAACTGCACCGACCGCACGGGAAGGCGCGGCTGCACTTGAACTCTACTATATATATATATATATATATATATATATATATATATATTGTGTGTGTGTGTGTTTACAAATAGTTTTTCTTAAATATGTATAAATATAAAATATTAATTATATATCAGTTCCATAAAAAGTAATTCGCTACTAAAATAGTTAAATATTACAAAGTCTATGAATCAAATCGAAGATAGAAGTTGCAACATCCAATAGTTTTCACTTTAAAATAATGGCTAGCATCGGAGCTCTAATTAGAGCATCCTTATCAGTTGGGGTTTTTTCCCCATTTTTTTGTGGGCCCCAACATCCACCTCATCATGCACTATCTCACTTAATCACAAAAACTCTTCTCCACATCTTAAAGTTTTTTCTCAGTTTATCGTGGATCCACCATTTTCTATCCTATATTTTAATTAATTATTCATTTATTTGAATTATAAATTTATAATTATAAAAATTAATTAAAATAAACATACATATATTTAATTAAAATGATAATTACAAACATTTAAATTAATTTTCATTGTTATTTTTTTAATCATTTTAAAAGTTTAATTATAATTAAATCATTCAAAATATTAAATTTGATATTTTATTAAAAAAATTGAAACAAAAATAATAAACAATAAAAAACAAAAGACAAATGAACCAAAACAGAAATGAAAGCAAAAGAAGAAAAAAAAAACGAAACAAAAAGAAAAGTCCTTGGCTTGTGCGCTGCGCTGGTTTTTCTTATTTTATTATTTTCTTCTCCTGCAAGATCCTTGAATTTGCAGGAGAACAAACTCAGAATAAACTTAGCTTCACATCAGCTTCTTTCTTCAAGCTGCAGTTATTGTTATGACATTATCTCTCAAAAAACTACAGATATAGATGCTCTAGTTTAGACATAATATGTAATGATGATTTTTCACTTTGACCCATTTTTAAAAATAATTTCAATCCTTAAAATGCATTTCTGAATTTTTTTTTAATTACGAAACGACCTTGACACATTTTAGCCAAATTTTAATGTGAAAACATTTCTAAAATACATAAATGCTCATTCTTGAAAATTTTGGTGCATAAAAAAATTGGATACATAGTAACTATTTGCATGTCCCAAATTTGGGTTGAAATGGACTTAGCCTTGTGTTCATTTGGGACCTCAACCGGGGTGGTACCAAACCAGTTCATGGTCCCAAATGTGTAATACCAAATCAAGTGGTCCCAAATACCCTAGTTGCTAGGCCATCATCCCAAACCATTTGGTGGTCTCAATTTTGTATTAAGGTCACATTAAACAAGTTGGATGTGTTAGGTTGATCCAATTTTCAACTCTACTTCTAGGTAGGTAAATTTAACGATTAGAAAGTGAAATAAATATGCCTATTAGTATAGAAATTTATAAGGTCTCTTTTTGTTTGTACATTTGAAAAAGGATTGAAATCAAACATGGTTTCTTATTTAAAAAAACAAATGCCAATAACTTTATGGTCTGGTGGCACCTAGTTGTGCCCTTATGTGGAAGGGGATGGGTTTGAGCTTCAGTGGAGGCGTTGCTATTTCTTTAAAAAAAAAATTGTTATACCTAATAGCAGTCAGTACTACATTTCAATGACAAGACGCTGAATTCTGCTCTAGCTACAAGCCTCCGCCCAACAACTTTTTTTTCCTCAAAAGAGACAACCAAGTAATGTATGTTGGGACCATCATATATAACTAGTGTTGCTACCCACCATTTCTTCTCCTTCAAATCATGACTTAATAACTTGAAAAGAAAAGAAAATTTCATTTTTTTTCAATCTAATTATATATTCAATTTAAACTTTAAAGGTGTTAGATAAACAAGGATTGTTAGCTATCTTTCCTCCCCACCTTTCCTTTCCTTCTTTTGAATTATGTGGCAGTAGTCTTTTCCCTATGTGTATAAATAGGTATAAGCCAGGTACAGTAAAGGAGTGAAAATATATGTACTTCTCCCTATCTTTCCACATTTAACAAAAGGCCTATAGAGTATATTGGAATTATTTTCTTTTATTGTCGTTCTTGCAATTTTTATCAAAATTGATATGGTGCAGCTCCATAATATTTATTTTTATTTATTTATTTTCTAAAAATGTACTTCTATATATTTTATCTCTATTCCAATAAATAAAAACATAATTCTTATTTAGAAACTAAGATGTCAAAACATTAATAGAGTTATACTTCTCAAAATCCTTTGTAGAACTTTGCCTTCGTCCCAATGTCTTTTGCCTAAATTCTAATGAGTTTCTTGAAAATTTTCTTTTAGAATTCATACCAAACTTAGGGTGTGTTTGGTTCATTGGTTTTCATACCAGAAATGAAAATTACAATCATACTTAATGTTTGGTTAACAACTTTTTGAAACACAACTATAGGATTTCATTATCCCTGGCCTTCAATTAAAAACTCCATTCCTTAATTAAAAATGGGTATCATTCCATCTTATTGGTAATTTAATTTTTTAAGTTTGGATTAGTATTTTTAGATATTTGTTTTGATTTTTTTTGTTCATATTAGTGCTTTGGATGTCATTATATTAAGGTAATTGACTTAACTTTTTGTTTTTGTATTTTTAAAACCTTTATTCCCATTATAGAGACATACATAACCAAACATCAAGATTAGTAATCATTCCAATTTCACCCTAATACCAAACATACCATAACAAGTATCGTATTCTGATTCTGATTCTGATTCTCATGGTATCAAAGCCAAGTTTGTGAGAGTGAGTGCCTGGGCTAGGGTTGGGGAGCAGGGGCGTCGCCGCCAAGAGGAGTCCGGTCGCCGCCGCCACCGCCACGCGCCGCCGTCGCTGCCAAGGTCCGCCGCCACGCGCCGGCGCGTGAGGAGTTTTCCGGCGACGTCGCCGGAAGAGGTTTGCACCGGTTGAGTCGCCTCGTCACGCTGAGTCCAGAATGGTAGGCTGTGTTGAAATTTGTTGATGTTGTTTGGGTCGTTTTGTTAAAAAGTTACGCTGCCCAGTATGTTTTCTGCGTAAATTGTTGTGGTTTGGGTGTTTGGTAACCTTTAGTACTGGGTAAAGCTTAATTGTTTGTGGGTTAAAGATTAAAATGGCACAAGAAAGGAATATTATTGTGATTTCTACCCCGTCTAAGTTGATTGATGTTGTTTTGGCTTCGGATGGGTCTAATTTTCCTGAATGGAAATTTCTGATTAGGGTAAATATAGATGATATGGGAAAGGGTGACCATCTAGATAAGTTATGTCCGGAAGGGAATACAGATTGGGCAAATACTGATAAGGCTTTATTGTCAAGAATAATTAACTGCATTGATAGGAAGATTATTTTATCCATGCAACATTGCAAGACTGTAAAAGAGGTTTGGGAATTGGTAAACAACTGGTTTAGTGGAACAAGTAATTTGAGAAAATTATATCAACTGTCTCAGGAGGTATATTGTTCAAGTCAGAAAGGGCGTGAACTTAGAGACTATTACTATGATTTTAAGAGTCAATGTGTTACTTTGTGTGTTGCTATGCCATTAACGACTGATTTGGATGAAATGAAAAAGCAACGTGACAAATTACTTGTTTTTAGTTGGATATGTGGGTTAGACAAAGAATATGACGTCCTTAAGTCCCAACTATTGGGGAATAAGGACTTAGAGTCTTTGGATCAGGTATTTTCCACGCTTCAAAATGCATCGGGAAATACTGGTTCAACAGAGCTCCATGAGAATAATGTTTTTATGTCACAAGGAGGTGGTGTTGATCTGAATGCCCTCGTATCACACGGAGGGAACACTAATGAGAGCTATGGCCGAGGAGGAAGTAACAATCGCTATCGAGGACGTGGGGGTTCTTGGAGAGGACGTGGAGGACGTGGAAGCCCACGGGTTTGTTTTAAATGTGGAGATCCAGGACACTTTCGAAATCAATGTCCTAAGCCACCAAGGCAACAAGTGGTTGCTAGCATTGCTTCCGCGTCAGAAGGTCATGTGGTGGTGATGACAGATGAAAAATTTGCTAAGTACAACCAAACGAAGATTCCCTCTTCCTCGCAGTCTCCGACTAATGAAATGTCTTCCTGCGCAACGTTTGTCCAAACAGGTAATCCAGTTGCTTGTGTTTCTTCTACATCTCGACAGTGGGTCATTGACTCAGGAGCTTCTGAGCATATGACAGGTAATTCTAGTGTTCTTTCTACATGTCTACCCATAACTTCTGGTCATACTGTTACTCTAGCAGATGGGTCTGTAGCCAATGTCGTGGGTAAGGGTAGTACGTTTGCAACTCCATCTTTACCCCTTACTTCTGTGTTATATCTCCCAAAGTTCCCTTTCAGTTTGCTTTCTATTAGCCAAATTACTCGTGACCTAAATTGTTCTGTTGTGTTCTTTCCTGGCTACTGTCTATTCCAGGATCTTTTGACGAGGAGGATTATTGGTAAGGGGAAGGAGGTTGGCGGCTTGTATGTCTTAGACCAGTCTACGTCTCTTGAGAATAAACCTATAGGCTTGGCGAGCGTTGTTTCTCCCTTTCAGCTGCACTGTCGGTATGGTCATCCGTCCCTGTCAACCTTAAAGAAGATGTGTCCTGGTTTAGAGTCTGTGAATGTTTTGCAATGTGAGTCATGTGAGTTTGCAAAACATCATCGTATCTCCTATATTCCTCGGGTAAATAATAGAGTAGACACCTTATTTGAATTAGTTCATTCTGATGTGTGAGGGCCGTGTCGAGTCACGTCCAAAAGTGGTTTCAGGTATTTTGTAACATTTGTTGATGATTTCTCTAGATGTACATGGTTGTATCTCATGAAATCTAGGGATGAGTTGTTTGGTATCTTTCAAAATTTTTGTGCTGAGATTAGAACTCAGTTTAATAAAACTATACAGTTAGGGATGTCAATTGTACCCGTACGCGATGGGGAACCCAACTCCCCACCCCGACGGGGACGGGGATGGGGACAAAAATAGGGGAATGGGGACGAGGATGGGGAGAATATTTAATTCCCCGGCGGGGACGGGGACGGGGATGGGGAGTAGTCTCCCCGCCCCGCCCCGTCCCGTCCCCGAATATATATATATATATATATATATATATATATATATATAAAATTTAAATACTTAATTAAGGCAGGAAGCCGCAGAACACACACACACACACACACACACACATATATATATATATAATGCATTTAAATGCTTAATTAAGGCAATAAGCTACACATGACGTATATACTACATATATAATTTTTAAAGTTATTCTAGCCATTGATTTTCTTGTCTTGGGATATGAAAGTAAAAGCTGTAAAGCTGAATCCTTTTCTTCTAGTGTCTTCTAAAGTTGAACCCTGCTTTCAAATTTCATTTCAACATCAAGTCATCAACTCCAGCTCTACTTGTGACTTGCCTCACCTCCTCTTCCATATCCAAGCTCACTGTCAACCTTGGATCTCGCCGGCGACCTTTGGCTCAGCTATGATTAAAGCAACAAACTCTTGAATCAATTTTTGAAGGCACGAAGGACTTACGCCGATCTCGCGAAACTATAAGGTATGAAACACCACCGTAGGTCTATATCTGATCTCTAACATATCTCAATATCTCACCTATTACAACAAGTTTATTTGATCATCTACTTTTTAAACTTAAGCCATTAGTATTTAGTTTTTTCTAATTAGTTTTTTTTAGGTTTATATGCAAGTGTTTTTTATTTTTTGAAACCCATCTTTGATTTATGTTTTTTTAATAGTTTGATATCTCTAATTCTCTATCAAATGAGTTGAAAATTCAATATCCATTGCTCATCAGTGTGTGTCTGTGATTTTTTTTTCTTTAAACCAGTGAATGGAATCTCAAGAAATGAATTGTGGGAATTCTTCTACTCAGGTAGCTAGTAGTCAGTCTATAATGGCAGTTGGTGGGTTAGATACTAATATTACTCTTGAGTCACCATCACCTATAAATTCACCAAAAGACTCTCCTGTTCAAAATAATGAACTTGAACCTCCAACAGACATTGCAACTAATTGTGAAGTTAAAGTTGGTGATAAGAGACTGAAATCAGTAGTTTGGCAGCATTTTAAGAAGGTTAAGGTGGATGGATTAGATAAGGCAGAATGCAATTACTATAAAAAGCTTCTAGGAGGACAAAGCAAAAATGGAACTAAACATTTACATGACCACCACAAGGTTTGCAAAATGAGACCCTTTCAAAATGTAAGAAAACAGGCTTTGTTGCAGCAACAATGGAAAGCAAATGGTAAAATGTGTATAAGTAATTACACATTTGACCAAGAAGCTACAAGGAAAGAGCTTGCTAATATGATTATTATGCATGAATATCCAATATCAATGGTTGGTCATTTTGGTTTTAAAAGATATTCAGCTGCCCTTCAACCATTGTTCAAGATTCCTTCCCGAAATACAATTAGAAGTGATATCATGAAGATCTATATTTCGGAAAAGTCCAACATAATGGATGTTTTGAAGAAAAATTCAAGTAGGGTTGCAATGACTACCGACATGTGGACAGCTTCAAACCAAAAGAAAGGATATATGGCAGTCACGGCACATTTCATTGACAACAATTGGAATCTACAAAGTTTGATCTTAAGGTATATCACTTTAACTATCTCTACATAAATTATTTCTTATAAATTATATCTTATACTTTTTTATGCAATATTTTTTAATTCTTAGGTTTGCTTATGTGCCTTGTCCACATACATCGGCTGTTCTTTCTAAAGAATTGTTGAATTGCATATTTGATTGGAATTTAGAGAGAAAATTGTCAACATTGACTCTTGATAATTGTTCCACAAATGATGGTATGGTTGATATTATTATGTCTAAGCTAAATCCTAGCCATCTTTTGTTGCGTGGGAAGCTAATTCACATGCGTTGTTGTGCTCACATTTTAAATCTAATTGTCCAAGATGGGTTGAGGGTCATTGGTGATGGAATTGAAAGGGTTAGAGGTAGTGTTTCCTTTTGGACAGCCACACCAAAAAGGTTGCAAACTTTTAAGGAAAATGTGAGGCATTTGGGTTTAGATTATTCCAAACAATTAGTGTTTGATTGTAAGACCCGTTGGAATTCTACCTATTTCATGCTTACGGTTGCTTTAGAATATAAAGATGTGTTTTATCGGTTGCAACAAAGAGAACCTCTTTTCACTTGTGCACCAAATGATGAGGATTGGGATATAGCTCATGATATTTGTGAGAGATTAAAGCTGTTTTACACTACCACAAATGCATTTTCAGGGACTAAATACCCAACATCTAATGTATTTTTTCCATTGATGTGTGAGATCAAGTTTTCTTTGCATGCTTGGAGTGAATCTTCTAATTTGATTGTTGCAAATATGGCCACAAGCATGTTAATAAAATTTGAGAAATATTGGGAAATAGTTCATGGGATTATGGCAGTTGCTACTGTACTTGATCCAAGATATGAATTAGTGGTAATGGAGTATTTCTTTCCTGCATTTTATGGAGAAAGGTCTAATACTGAGGTTGAAAGGGTTAAAAACTATTGTTATGAGCTATTGCATGAATATGAAAGTTCTTCTCAAGTTAGTAAGACCAACCAAGCATCATCTAGTAGCAAAAATGTGGATAAAGTTGAAGAAAACTGTTTTCTCTCTGGGTTTCATTCTTATGTGAAGACTTCCAAAAAAAAAAGTCTTGAAATCTGAGTTGGATTATTATTTAGAGGAAGAGCCTTTGTCCAATACTAGTGACTTTGACATAATAGCTTGGTGGAAATGTGTTGGCAGCCGTTATCCATTGTTGCAAAAAATGGCTAAGGATATCTTAGCTATTCCAATTTCTTCCGTGGCTTCGGAGTCTATTTTTAGTACAGGTGGTAGATTGGTAAGTTCTATCCGAAGTAGACTTCATCCAAATACTTTGGAAGCATTGATGTGTGCTCAAAATTGGTTAGTGAAAGATTTCAAAGGCAATAAAACTTAGTCTGAAATACTTACTGACTTTTTTTTATTTCATTTAAAGTGATGATAAATTATTTTGTTTTGTAGGTAAGTGTTCTGAGGACAAAGATGCATGTGGAACTATTCATGATGACTGTGAGAGTGAAGAAGAAGCAGAAGAAATTGAGGTATATATTAAAGTATGCCTTACAAATATAATTTATGTATTAAGGTATTTAATTATAAATAACATAATGAAATCTATATATGAATATGCGAGTACTTGTTAATTTTTATTCATGCAAGAAATACTATATTGATTTATTAATGTTGAATTTTATTTTTCTTTTCAGATTACTGTGGAAGACTTGGCATCTTAACTAGCATGGCACCTTGGTTTTTGTTAATATAATTTAAGAACTTGACTTTTTGTTGATATGATCTAACCTTCAAGGAATGTATTGCATTTGTGGTATTGTTGTTTTTTGGTGGCATTATGGCAGTGTGACTCCTACACTTTTATTGATATGACTTGGGAATTCATTGTATAAAACTGTTAATATTTTTTTTTGTGTAGGCATAATAGCATTTTGCAGTGTGTATTTTGATGTAGGGGATAAATAACTTTATGTTATTATTTCCACTTATGTAAGGATTCCTTGAAGACTATGTATGTATGTCATACTTATGAAGTGTATTTTTGATAAATTTCTTAATTGTAAAATATTTAGTAATACTTATATTGAAGATGAATATATATTTTTCAATATTTATAAATTAGAAATGGGGTCGGGGATTCCCCGTCCCCGAATAATCCCCATGGCGATGGAGATGGGGAGATTTTTTCCTTCCCCGGCGGGGATGGGGATTGGGGGAGAAAGTCGGGGGTGGGGTTGGAGGGTATGCCGCCCCCACCCCGCCCCGTTGACATCCCTATATACAGTGTTTGAGAAGTGACAATGCTCGAGAATACCTCCTTAAGTCGTTTTCTAGCTTTATGAGTCAAAATGGCATTATTCATCAAACCTCGTGTAGTTACACACCCCAACAAAATGGTGTTGCAGAGAGAAAGAATCGCCATTTGTTGGAAATTGCCCGTGCTCTTTTGTTTCAGATGAAAGTACCTAAAGTGTTTTGGGCAGATGCTGTTCACACTGCTTGTTTCTACATTAACAGGATGCCTTCCTCTATACTCCAAGGTCGAGTCCCGTATTCAGTTGTATATACATCCAAGTCTTTATTTTCCTTACCCCTCAAAGTTTTCAGATGTACATGTTTCGTGCAGGATGTTCGTCCACTAAGGGGGAAACTTGATCCTAAATCACTCAAGTGTGTCTTTTTGGGATATTCTCGGACTCAGAAAGGGTATAGGTGTTACTCTCCTGATTTGGGTAGGTATTTGGTTTCCACCGATGTCACTTTCTTTGAGGGCACTGTGTTTCCTGACAGTATTACTGGGAATACGACCCCAGTATTAGAAGATGATTTTCTTGTGTATACCATTACTATTCCTGTTCCTACAACGGAGTCTGTTTCTAGGGAGATACCACCTGTTACGCAAGTGTACTCTCGGCGACCCCGAGATGTGGTCACACCGGTAGTGGGCCAAGAGAATCCTCCTCCGTCAAATGATCATGAACCCCCGATTGCCATACGGAAAGGTAAACGTAGTTGTTATCATCCCCTTCCATCATATGTTTTCTACGGTCATTTGTCAGAGTCTCCCCGTACTTTTATATCCCAGCTAGATTCTGTGTCTGTTCCTAAAACGTTGTGCCAGGCGATGTCTCATGATGGGTGGAGATCTGCTATGGAAGAGGAAATGGCAGCATTGGAACAGTGGAGATCTGCTATGGAAGAGGAAATGGCAGCATTGGAACATAATCACACTTGGGATCTGGTCCATCTCCCGGCCGGAAAACATAATCACACTTGGGATCTGGTCCATCTCCCGGCCGGAAAAGCTGCAATTGGTTGTAAATGGGTTTATGTTGTCAAGACAAACCCCGATGGTTCGGTGGCTCGACTTAAAGCGCGCCTGGTAGCGAAAGGGTATGCACAAACGTATGGAATTGATTACACAGAAACATTCTCACCGGTTGCTAGGTTGACTTCTGTGCGGATTTTTATTTCTCTAGCTGCTGTTAACGGATGGCCGTTATATCAGTTAGATGTTAAGAATGCTTTTTTACACGGTGATTTGGTTGAAGAAGTCTATATGGAGCAACCACCTGGGTTTGTTGCTCAGGGGGAGAACGGGAAGGTGTGTAGGCTAAGGAAGTCGTTGTATGGGTTAAAGCAGTCTCCGAGAGCGTGGTTTGGGAGGTTCAGTGGTGCAATCACTGAGTTTGGCATGCGCCGTAGTTCCTATGATCATACTTTGTTTTACAAGCACTCTAACCATGGCAATATTTTGTTAATTGTCTACGTTGATGATATAGTGATAACAGGTGATGATGCCAAAGGAGTTGATGCGCTCAAGTCTTTTCTTAAGGAGAAATTCCATACGAAAGATTTGGGGATGTTGAAGTACTTCCTTGGGATTGAAGTGGTTCGTTCTAAGAAGGGCATATTTCTGTCGCAACGAAAATATGTGCTAGATTTACTTGAAGACTCTGGGCTGTTAGGGTCCAAGCCTTGTGAGACTCCTATGGACCAGAGTGTTAAACTTATAGCTGGCGAGGGGGAGCTTCTTGAAGACCCAGAGAGGTATAGGAGACTGGTTGGTAAGTTGAACTATCTGACTATCACCCGTCCTGATATTGCCTTTCTTGTAAGTGTGGTAAGTCAGTTTATGGCATCCCCTACTAAACTTCATTGGGAAGCTGTAGTCCGGGTTATAAAGTATTTGAAAGGTGCTCCTGGGAAAGGAATCTTATATGCCAGCCATGGGCATATGAGGGTTGAAGCTTTTTCTGACGCTGATTGGGTTGGGTCACCGAGTGACAGGAGGTCCACGACTGGATATTGTGTGTTCTTCGGTGGCAATATGGTCTCGTGGAAGAGTAAGAAGCAGAGTGTTGTGTCTCGTTCGAGTGCAGAATCTGAATATAGGGCGATGGCTCACGTCGCTTGTGAAGTAACATGGATGTGTAATGTTCTTGGGGAGATTGGTGTAGAGGTGAGTAAACCGTTCCTCTATGGTGTGACAATAAAGCGGCTATACATATCTCAAATAATCTGGTGTTTCATGAACGCACTAAGTATATTGAGGTAGATTGCCACTTCGTGCGGGACAAGGTTCAACAGGGGTTACTTTCGACCGTTCATGTTCGAAGCGGTGATCAATTGGCAGACTTGTTCACTAAAGGTCTTAGTAGGGTCAGGGTTGAATTTATTTGTAACAAGTTGGGCATGATTAATATTTATGCTCCAACTTGAGGGGGAGTGTTAGATAAACAAGGATTGTTAGCTATCTTTCCTCNAGCATTGGAACATAATCACACTTGGGATCTGGTCCATCTCCCGGCCGGAAAAGCTGCAATTGGTTGTAAATGGGTTTATGTTGTCAAGACAAACCCCGATGGTTCGGTGGCTCGACTTAAAGCGCGCCTGGTAGCGAAAGGGTATGCACAAACGTATGGAATTGATTACACAGAAACATTCTCACCGGTTGCTAGGTTGACTTCTGTGCGGATTTTTATTTCTCTAGCTGCTGTTAACGGATGGCCGTTATATCAGTTAGATGTTAAGAATGCTTTTTTACACGGTGATTTGGTTGAAGAAGTCTATATGGAGCAACCACCTGGGTTTGTTGCTCAGGGGGAGAACGGGAAGGTGTGTAGGCTAAGGAAGTCGTTGTATGGGTTAAAGCAGTCTCCGAGAGCGTGGTTTGGGAGGTTCAGTGGTGCAATCACTGAGTTTGGCATGCGCCGTAGTTCCTATGATCATACTTTGTTTTACAAGCACTCTAACCATGGCAATATTTTGTTAATTGTCTACGTTGATGATATAGTGATAACAGGTGATGATGCCAAAGGAGTTGATGCGCTCAAGTCTTTTCTTAAGGAGAAATTCCATACGAAAGATTTGGGGATGTTGAAGTACTTCCTTGGGATTGAAGTGGTTCGTTCTAAGAAGGGCATATTTCTGTCGCAACGAAAATATGTGCTAGATTTACTTGAAGACTCTGGGCTGTTAGGGTCCAAGCCTTGTGAGACTCCTATGGACCAGAGTGTTAAACTTATAGCTGGCGAGGGGGAGCTTCTTGAAGACCCAGAGAGGTATAGGAGACTGGTTGGTAAGTTGAACTATCTGACTATCACCCGTCCTGATATTGCCTTTCTTGTAAGTGTGGTAAGTCAGTTTATGGCATCCCCTACTAAACTTCATTGGGAAGCTGTAGTCCGGGTTATAAAGTATTTGAAAGGTGCTCCTGGGAAAGGAATCTTATATGCCAGCCATGGGCATATGAGGGTTGAAGCTTTTTCTGACGCTGATTGGGTTGGGTCACCGAGTGACAGGAGGTCCACGACTGGATATTGTGTGTTCTTCGGTGGCAATATGGTCTCGTGGAAGAGTAAGAAGCAGAGTGTTGTGTCTCGTTCGAGTGCAGAATCTGAATATAGGGCGATGGCTCACGTCGCTTGTGAAGTAACATGGATGTGTAATGTTCTTGGGGAGATTGGTGTAGAGGTGAGTAAACCGTTCCTCTATGGTGTGACAATAAAGCGGCTATACATATCTCAAATAATCTGGTGTTTCATGAACGCACTAAGTATATTGAGGTAGATTGCCACTTCGTGCGGGACAAGGTTCAACAGGGGTTACTTTCGACCGTTCATGTTCGAAGCGGTGATCAATTGGCAGACTTGTTCACTAAAGGTCTTAGTAGGGTCAGGGTTGAATTTATTTGTAACAAGTTGGGCATGATTAATATTTATGCTCCAACTTGAGGGGGAGTGTTAGATAAACAAGGATTGTTAGCTATCTTTCCTCCCCACCTTTCCTTTCCTTCTTTTGAATTATGTGGCAATAGTCTTTTCCCTATGTGTATAAATAGGTATAAGCCATGTACAGTAAAGGAGTGAAAATATATGTACTTCTCTCTATCTTTCCACATTTAACAAAAGGCCTATAGAGTATATTGGCTATCTTTCCACATTTAACAAAAGGCCTATAGAGTATATTGGAATTATTTTCTTTTATTGTCGTTCTTGCAATTTTTATCAAAATTGATATGGTGCAGCTCCATAATATTTATTTTTATTTATTTATTTTCTAAAAATGTACTTCTATATATTTTATCTCTATTCCAATAAATAAAAACATAATTCTTATTTAGAAACTAAGATGTCAAAACATTAATAGAGTTATACTTCTCAAAATCCTTTGTAGAACTAACATTAATAGAGTTATACTTCTCAAAATCCTTTGTAGAACTTTGCCTTCGTCCCAATGTCTTTTGCCTAAATTCTAATGAGTTTCTTGAAAATTTTTTTTTAGAATTCATACCAAACCTAGGGTGTGTTTGGTTCATTGGTTTTCATACCAGAAATGAAAATTACAATCATACTTAATGTTTGGTTAACAACTTTTTGAAACACAACTATACTTTTTGAAACACAACTATAGGATTTCATTATTCCTGGCCTTCAATTAAAAACTCCATTCCTTAATTAAAAATGGGTATCATTCCATCTTATTGGTAATTTAATTTTTTAAGTTTGGATTAGTATTTTTAGATATTTGTTTTGATTTTTTTTGTTCATATTAGTGCTTTGGATGTCATTATATTAAGGTAATTGACTTAACTTTTTGTTTTTGTATTTTTAAAACCTTTATTCCCATTATAGAGACATACATAACCAAACATCAAGATTAGTAATCATTCCAATTTCACCCTAATACCAAACATACCATAACAAGTATCGTATTCTGATTCTGATTCTCATGTGGGAACCAAACACACCCTTAATAAGACACATTGACAAACAAGTAGTGTAAAAAATGAAGGAAAAAGTATTAATTACTTTTATAACAAAAAAAAAAAAGTATTAATTACCATGGCCACGTGAAAACTTTGGAAAAAAAAGTGTGTCGATATAAAACACTACATTTGCAAGATATAGACTTTGTTTGCTAAAATAGTTAGTTTATCAGTCAATTTTAGCTTATTTGACTATTATTAGTTGTTTGATTTGGTTAAAAAATCAATATAAGTATTTGGTTATTCAATTTTTTGTAACTTCAGAATGCTAAAATTCAAAAAACCGCTCAAAATAACTTTTTCAATTAACTTTTTTAGAAAATAAATTTTACCAAATAACTAATAGCTAATTTACCAAACACCTTTCCACAATCAGTTAATTTTATGGAATAATCATATCCTCTAACTCAATCAACTAACAACCATTTACCAAATAGGGTTATAAATTAAATATGGGAAAATAAATTGAATTTATTTATTTAATTATTTTATAATGAATTTGATTGATTCTTATAAAATTGCAAACTAAACAAAGTTTGAGTCATTCTTAGTTCGATCAAGTTAAAAGTTTAGCTAAAACTATAGAATTATTTTAAATTTTAATATTAAATTATCAATCATATAAGNGGGTTGAATTTATTTGTAACAAGTTGGGCATGATTAATATTTATGCTCCAACTTGAGGGGGAGTGTTAGATAAACAAGGATTGTTAGCTATCTTTCCTCCCCACCTTTCCTTTCCTTCTTTTGAATTATGTGGCAATAGTCTTTTCCCTATGTGTATAAATAGGTATAAGCCATGTACAGTAAAGGAGTGAAAATATATGTACTTCTCTCTATCTTTCCACATTTAACAAAAGGCCTATAGAGTATATTGGAATTATTTTCTTTTATTGTCGTTCTTGCAATTTTTATCAAAATTGATATGGTGCAGCTCCATAATATTTATTTTTATTTATTTATTTTCTAAAAATGTACTTCTATATATTTTATCTCTATTCCAATAAATAAAAACATAATTCTTATTTAGAAACTAAGATGTCAAAACATTAATAGAGTTATACTTCTCAAAATCCTTTGTAGAACTTTGCCTTCGTCCCAATGTCTTTTGCCTAAATTCTAATGAGTTTCTTGAAAATTTTTTTTTAGAATTCATACCAAACCTAGGGTGTGTTTGGTTCATTGGTTTTCATACCAGAAATGAAAATTACAATCATACTTAATGTTTGGTTAACAACTTTTTGAAACACAACTATACTTTTTGAAACACAACTATAGGATTTCATTATTCCTGGCCTTCAATTAAAAACTCCATTCCTTAATTAAAAATGGGTATCATTCCATCTTATTGGTAATTTAATTTTTTAAGTTTGGATTAGTATTTTTAGATATTTGTTTTGATTTTTTTTGTTCATATTAGTGCTTTGGATGTCATTATATTAAGGTAATTGACTTAACTTTTTGTTTTTGTATTTTTAAAACCTTTATTCCCATTATAGAGACATACATAACCAAACATCAAGATTAGTAATCATTCCAATTTCACCCTAATACCAAACATACCATAACAAGTATCGTATTCTGATTCTGATTCTCATGTGGGAACCAAACACACCCTTAATAAGACACATTGACAAACAAGTAGTGTAAAAAATGAAGGAAAAAGTATTAATTACTTTTATAACAAAAAAAAAAAAGTATTAATTACCATGGCCACGTGAAAACTTTGGAAAAAAAAGTGTGTCGATATAAAACACTACATTTGCAAGATATAGACTTTGTTTGCTAAAATAGTTAGTTTATCAGTCAATTTTAGCTTATTTGACTATTATTAGTTGTTTGATTTGGTTAAAAAATCAATATAAGTATTTGGTTATTCAATTTTTTGTAACTTCAGAATGCTAAAATTCAAAAAACCGCTCAAAATAACTTTTTCAATTAACTTTTTTAGAAAATAAATTTTACCAAATAACTAATAGCTAATTTACCAAACACCTTTCCACAATCAGTTAATTTTATGGAATAATCATATCCTCTAACTCAATCAACTAACAACCATTTACCAAATAGGGTTATAAATTAAATATGGGAAAATAAATTGAATTTATTTATTTAATTATTTTATAATGAATTTGATTGATTCTTATAAAATTGCAAACTAAACAAAGTTTGAGTCATTCTTAGTTCGATCAAGTTAAAAGTTTAGCTAAAACTATAGAATTATTTTAAATTTTAATATTAAATTATCAATCATATAAGATATTTAATATATTTACGTCTGTTTTAAACAACCGCAGTATATAGTATTTAATATATGACAGTTCAAAACAATCGTCGTATATAGTATTGATTTACTACGTCGATCACCTATACGTCACTTAGTAAACCGTGGCATATGTGTAAAAAGAAAAATTCGTAGTAGTATCTATTTTATGTGGTAGTGTAGTCCTGGGCAGATTGGATCACAATTATTACACTCCATAAAAGTTTGAATTGTTAGTTCACGAAAAAGTTGATCCATAAATGTTAAAGTTGATCCATAATAAATGTTGAAGTACAGTGCAATATAGATCAGAAGCCCCATTATGGTGGTCACTACAATCTACAGGCTTGCACTTGTATATATTATATCAATTCAGCGCATCATATCGTACTGGTAATTAGTGCATGCCGGAAAGTAAAGTTGGTAAAGTTGGCTTTCCTAATTATGATTTTCCTGTTTTGGGCTCTATCACACTGGGGTCTCAAAATCCAATCACTTTCCTAATTAAACGCTCTTTATATGACTTAAAGCAGGTTCCTAGAGAATGGTTTAATCGTTTACACTCATTTTTGCTCTCTGTTAATTTTCAAGTATAAAAAACGGATGTGTCTTTATTTTATTTCTCTCAAGATTCTGCTTATATGTATCTCTTGGTTTATGTGGATGATATACTTGTCACGGAGAGTGATTCTGATCCTATAACTAGTTTGTTATCCAAATTATCTACTGCATTTAAGATTAGAGGTCTTGGTGAACTTAGTTTCTTTCTTGGTATTCAGACTGGAAGTAACTAAAAAGAGTCTTGAGGCATGTTAAAGGAACAGTTAACCTTGGTTTGCATATAAGAAAGTCATCATCAAGAGGAATTCATGCCTTCTCTGATTATGATTGGGCTGGTTGTCCCCAATATCAAAAATCTACTAGTGGCTATGCTATGTTCCATGGGTCAAATCCTGTATATTGGGTTTGCAAGAAACAAAGAACTGTTGTCAGATCCTCCACTAAAAACTGAATATAAGGCTCTAGCATATTTCTGTGCTGAGGTAATTTGGGTTTTATCTTTACTAAAAGAGATCAATGTGCCCGGTATCTCAGTTTGCAAATTTTGGTGTGATAATCTTGGTGCTACGTACATGTGTGCAAATCCTATCTTTCATGCATGCAAGAACCAAGCATGTCGAAATTGATCATCATTTTGTTAGAGATGGAGTTGCCAATGGAGAAAATCAAGTAAACTTTATTTCAACAAAGAATCAACTTGTTGACATATTTACAAAAGCTTTACCTGGTCCTATATTTTCTTTTCTTAGAGGCAAGCTACAGGTTACTAGTATACCCTGTGCTTGAATGGGAGTATTAGGACTCTATGTATTTGAGTCAAAGTATGATTACTTATCCTAGTCTTCCTATTATTCTCCTTATATATATATATATATATATATATATATATATATATTCAGGTGTGGTCGCGCCTTCCCGTGCGGTTTACACCACTCAATGTTAAGAAATGCACCACTTAATATTAAGAAATGCACCACACAAATAACAATGAGGGGTGCATTTCATATTAAGAAATGCATTTTCATTGTGGTGCATTTCGTAACATTGAGTGGTGCATTTCTTAATATTGAGTGGTGTAAACCGCACGGTCGCACGGGAAGGCACGACCACATTTGAATAGAAATATATATATCCATATGCATGTACTCAAGTAATCAAGTTCTGTCAATACAATTTACAGTTTTCATCATCATGTCAAACATGTTTATGAAACACATTTTTTTGATAGGCTTTACAGTCATCCCTCAAATTGTCCAAGATTCAAAATCTATCCATTTTTGTTTGATCCATTTACAAACTTCCTATTTTATTCAATATATCAAGAAAATATAATGGTTGGAAGTATAGAGGAAAAGGTGGCTAGAAAGGTAGATAAACTATATATTAGACATTACGATATAAACAACTTCTCTATTTCTATGATAATAATTCAGCAGTTGAGTTTTCTAAAAATCCTATTCTAAATGGTATAGTAGAAATAGAGGTGGCCAAACCTCAGTCCTCTATTAGAGGTGGCCAAATTTCAAGTCAGGTACGAACCTTGGCCTAGGTTAGCACTAATCAGGACCAGACCAGGATAACTTGAGTTGGTCCCACGCCAGGCCTACCCCGCGCTAAGCTCAGAATTTTTTATATAAAATATTTATAAATTGTTTGAAATAAAATTTAAATCATTGACTTCATGATTAACAACGGAAGTTCTTACCACTTAAACTACTTCAACCTTTTGATATAATAATGCTAATATATACACACACACTTACACGCACTTTTCAAATTTAAATTTTTGTTTAAAATAATATTTTAACCATTAATCTAAAAATAAAAATTAATATGATTTTCTACAAAATTAAAAATTTATAAGACTTTAATAACATTTGAACTTGTACTATTAAAATTTTTTATAACACTTGTAATATTATTTGATAACACTTATAAATATTATAAAGTGCATATAATTTATAAAGTTCATGCGAAATTTTGTCCGAGCATAGGCCGATTTCGAGTTAGGCTTCGGACTATCTTTATAAGACCTAAACTAGCCCTCTATAAGCCAATTCAAGTTTGGACTAAGCCTTCCCAAACCTTGTGAAGCCCAGAATCGCTTTTTTTTTTTTCCGGGTCAATTCAAGACGCTTTTTTTTTCCCGGGTCAATTCAAGACTGGTTCAATCTTGAACCGGCCCATGGCCACCTCTATCCTCTATAGAGTCCAGGCCTCCTCAGGTTGGTCTCGGTTTGAGCCTGAGAAATCCCAGGCCCAAGTCCTTTTTGCTCGAGCCGGTTCAGAACCGGTTTGGTTTTGGACTGACCCATGGCCACCTTTCAAATACATATGGAAGATGGAGCAGTCGAATAAATCTATTACAAAGATGAACATCAAGTTGCAAATATATATTCTCACAAGTCACAACCCTTCAATTTGACATTTTCAAAACTTAGAAAGCTTCTTGGTATTTAAGCTATGACAGATCCACATTGAAAAGTTGAATGCATTGTGATATATAAAACACTGCAATTCAACTGAAAACAAACCAAACGGTGATAGATGCGATGAAGTTGGTAACAACTCGTATGGTTCTTGGCATCTACAAAGAATCAGGATCCGAAAACGCTTTTTCTACCTTGAGCATCAGAAAAAGCACTGCAACCATGGAGATGCAAAGTGCAGCAAACATGATCACTAGCATTGCTTTCAAAGAGATGAGCGGGCTAAAGAAGAATACGAGCGCAATTGTAAAGCTCTGCCAAAGCTTAAGCTGAGAAAACGCTCCTTCCTGTTAACACAAGCCAAAAGCCTATCAAATATTTGAGGCACGACGTGAGAGTCAAGGTGAAAATGCATCACATTAGCCATTATAGACGAAGCACATAGTAGCCCGAGCTTGTTCCACAATCAGAGAGATCGCATTGTAACGGTTATAAAGATGACAAAACTATTTGGGTAAAGAATTAAGGCACAATAAATGATCGTATAAGAGCTATTACCAAATCATGCTTGTACAGTATCCCGAGCAAAGCACTTAATTGGGTATTGAGAACTCCATCTCCGATTCCCCACAAACCTGCTATTACAAGTATGCCAACTATTCCATAATCGACACTGCAAGTAGAGAGAAAAATGAGGGACAAAGTGTCAAATACGCCACTAAACTTACCCCTTTTGTGCAATTGGGTCACTGAACTTAAAAAGTATGCAATTAAACCATTAAACAAGTAAAATATGTGCAATTGTGACATTTTTCCAATTTTCCTTGGTCAAATTCAATCATATTAATTGCCTGGTATGTACTAAGAATCGTCATTTCCACTGTCATACTTGTTGGGATGAAAGAATGAAATGTTTTCAACTTAAACTACATCAAAAGAAATCATAAAAAATGTCTCAATTGCACATATTTTGCTTGTTGATGATTCGATTGCACACTTTTTAAGTTCGATGACCCAATTGCACAAAAAGCAATAAGTTCAGTGACTTATTTGACATTTGTTCCGAAAGATGAGCGCGCAGAAAGCCAAAACAGCTAGTTCGAAGGAAGTAAAAGTAATAGCTGATTTCGCCAAACCTGTGATTTAGCAGAATCCAAAGCAATACAACAGCTTGAATAATACCCCCACCGGACACTATCATAGTGATTGATTTTAGACCAAAGGTGAAACGACCAGCAGCTAGTGAACACTGAGAAAAAAGTTCATAAATGAAGCAAAAACGCGCTTAACATCTAAGGCAAAATGAAGCGTAAGGAATTTCAATTTTCAAGACTACACGTTGTGAAGGGACGAGACAAGACATACAATTGCATCGAAGAGTCCATATATGGCCATTGCACCACCAACGCCACTCTCGCCCATTTTAGGCTGTACAAGATACTTAGTGAATTCAGCCCTGGAAAATAAACAAGTACGAAACAAGTAACAGTGAGAAACATCAGGCTACATAGTACATTACGCATTGCCTAAATACAAAAGCACATCTGTTTACCACACGAACGCTTGTTGTAAGCCCGAATATGCAATGAGGGGGACGACCAACAGCATTCTAATGTCAAGCAATAACGAGATGATAGACTTGGACGAGGAGACCACGGACGAGAGAAAACTGACAGAAGAATGTTGCGGTGAAGCCTCCTCTTTAGCATTTCTCCTACTTAGAAAGCACATAAGAATAGTACCTAATGTCATACTACAAAGAAATACAATGAAGAGTACAGTCGTGTCACCGGAGCCTCCTCCCTGAAGCAAAACCATAACCAACAAATGAATGTTCAGAAAACGTTTGAACAATGACAAGAACGAATCGAGAAACAAAAGCTCATGACTTGCACGCATACCGTTCCATCTCTCAACAGAGCAAGAGTGATAAGGTTTCCAACAACCTGCAACGTTTTACATGAAAACCTCACATATATGACTGGAAACTCCACGGCAAAAAAAAAAAATCCTATTGCACTAGTATTTAAAAATCCACCTGGTGACTTGCGAAAATCCCCCAAAATTCTCCATTAAATTTACCAATAACAGTCCCCTCATGAAGGTTATGGTCACTTGCATGACTCTCCGCTGTGGAGGTAAGATATGTCCCCTGACAAGGACAAACAACGTTAAGATTACTATTAAAGAAACCAGCAAATCAACAGCTGAAACATGAAAATAAAATTAGTTTCTTGCCTGCCCAACCCATATTATTGCCGCAGCAAACCCCAGGTACAATGAAGCAGGTATCATTGTATACCTGCAGAGTCACTTTTTCAAGATTCAAAATTTCTTCAAACTTATTAAATGTAATATAAGCTTTAGGCACTTAGCAGGTAGCATTTGCTGCACCCTCATGATCAAATTAAAGTAGTAATCTCACAGCATATTTCATGGAAAGCTAACAAATTAAAGCAAACCAACATGATCCACCCCACATTCAAGTAATTTCAGTACTCAAAACTGTATTACTTTAAGAGCCAAAAAAAAAAAAAAAAAAAAAAAAAAGGAGCTTTACCATGTGGGCTTCAAATTTGCAGCTATAAACAACCAATAGCCAGTAGTACCAAGAAGCAGAGCATTCTTTGACCCAATCTTCTTAACCACTAAAGAAGCAACTATGGAGAAAACAGTAAATGACAAATACAACACCCCCAGAGATATTGTCCCCAAATCTGCCTCCTGGAAAAACCCAAAATCTCTATTTTCAATACAAACAAACAAAAATATTTAGGTTCAACAAACAGAGAAATAAAAAATGAAACTCACAGTATTAATTGTGCTCTCAAGATTCTGAGCAGCCCCATAAGCCAAGAAGATTAACAAGAAGGCACAGCTCAGAATATGAACATCCCTTTCATGATTCACAGATCCCCTTTGATGATTCTCATAATCCCCAACAAGGGGTGATTCTGATTCTACATCGATAGCCATTCTAGAAAACCCCCAATCCGCAAAATATACCAATTTACACCCCCTACAACTTATATACACACATTATATTCTTATATATCCAGAGTTTTTACAAACAACAAACAAGACAAAAGAGTAAGTGGGTTCGCCGGCTTAGAGACGACATTAAGAAAAGCTTCGATTTTGAAGATTCTGACGAGGAATCTGATAATAGGAATCAGATAATAATATAAGATAGAGACAACCCAGACGGCTATAATTAGAGCTGAAAGAGGAAATTTTTGTCAGCGTGTAATACATTGAGCTTTATATGTTGTACATTATCTGCAGTTCCTATTAGACATTGTTGGAGCTTAACACCCAATGCCCCATGACCGCATACTTCCGACGGAGTTAGAGGTTCCATGGCCAAGCGAGCAATCCACAACACCAGTTTAAATTCATGGAGAATTCAATTGGATGCCTTAGAGGCATCTATGCATTAAGGGAGGAAAATAGGCGGGGGAATATGCCGGATTATAATCTCTATTTCTAATTTTTACTTGTTTTTTTTAAAAAAAAAAAACTTGGTTAAAAAAATATATTAGCACTCTTCTGTGAGTATAATCTCCACATTATCAAGTTTCAAACGTTAGTCTCTTATCTCAAATATTATCTACTGAATCAGTGAACTAAGTCCATGCGGTCTAAAATGATGTGTTAATTTCATGTGCGTGAAGTAAAAATTGCATGTTAGGACAGTTATGGTTTATAGCTAACTGAATTAGAGGGTATTTGCATGTTAGTATAGTTATTACGGCCTACTGTTAGTTAAAGCTGACTAACCAAACACTCTTTTAAACCAAGTCAAATAATGGTCAAATAAGTAAAAATTAATTGATAGGCTAACTATTTTACCAAAGAGGACCTACATGTTTGTAATATAACTTTTGTCACACCAATTGTTTGTAAGTGACAATTGTAAGATGATTAGTATTTTCAACATATATTTTATATAAAATTATATATTAAGAAAGTTTAAAATATTATTTTCAAACTAATTATTGTGACAAACGAGCAAAAGTCAAATATATAAAAAAAATTAGAAAATGACAATATCACAATAAACGAAAATTAAAAGTCAAATTTGCTACTATGTTTTATTAACAAGACTATCACAGCTTGATGTTAGTAGGGAGGATTTGGAGCAAGAGTTAAGCTTAAATATGGACTCTCAATGAGAGCACTACATTGCAGCATCCAGTCATGGATTATACAACATTGCAAAATTTAAAATGAGGAATCGTCCATACGAAACATAACTATTCAAAAGAAACTTCAGACATACACAATTCAATCATTAGAAAACTAGAGAGATGCAATGATAAATAAGAAATGCCGATTTCTTCAACTCAAGTATATGGCTTTAATGGAAGATGATGGCACTGAAACAAAAAGGCTCTCAGGAAAATTGCAGTCTGCATTCTAGTACAGCATCCTCAAAATTTTGTCTTTAGCGTTCCCCGCGGCTCCTAGAAGAAGACCAAGTTCCGGGCCTTGAGCCAGCACCAAAAGGTCTCCGCTCACGATCACGGTCATCACGATCACGCCATCTATCATCTGCTGGCCTGCTGCCCCATCTGTCGGAAGGACGGTCATCTTGACGGTTGCCACCCCATTTGTCCGTTTCAGGGGGTGGAGCCTGGGAAGCACCTTCCGCCATTCCCCCGCGCTTGAACTTGGGCACATACTTAGTAGGTGCCGAAGCAGCAGCTGCTGCTGCAGCTGCTGGAGCAGTGGCTCCTGTCTCAGGGGGGCGTGATAAAGGCTCAGTTGGCCTAGCTGGCAGAGCTGTGGATTTCCCCAAGAGCTCTTCTTTCCTCTTCCTCTCTTTCTCTTCCAATTCCAGCTCTCTTTGCCGCTGCCTTTCTGCAATCTCATCCAGTTTGGCCTTGCGCTCAGCTTCTTCTTTCTTACGTCTCTCCATTTCTGCCAATTTTCATAAAATTATCTCTATTACTTACTGCCACAAGGAGAATACAAAGAAAATATATTTTTTGAACCACATAGAACACATTAAATATATAAACCAAACAATCCAAGAGATAAAAGAGGAAAGTGATAGTTCATGAACATATACAGAAACAAAGCCAGTTAAGATTTGAATGCATCATAGTGAAGCTCAACGTTTGTAGTTTGCACCACCCAGAAAGAATACCATACAGAATGTTTCAGAATTTTAACTAAAGAAAAGTACCTTCATGCTTCCGAGCTTCCTCCTCTTCACGTAACTTATTTAGCCGCTCCTCCTCAGCCCTCAAAAAGAATATCATCTTCCTCCTAGCCTCCCTTTCTTGCTTCCGTGACTGGATAATCTGGTCAATTCGTTCCTGCCTCTCCCGTTTCAGTCTATTGTGTTCAGACTCTCTATGACTGACAACCGTTGCTTCAAAAATTTTCTATACAAGAATAATGAAGCTCACTAAGAATATACTCCACTAAATGGCACTTCTCGAATAAACTATAGATCATTATATGTTAGTCCATAAATAGAGATCAACCAAAGAATAAGATACACACCTTATTTTCCATCATGCGGCCCAGCCTCCTCTTCTCTAAAACATCACCAGTATGTCTTTGTTTGCTTAGTTCAACCTCTTGCTGCAAAAGAGTAATAGTAGAGAGAATCAATTCATCAAAGTGTTTAAAATACAGAATATGCATCATATCATCCTCTAATAACATTAGTTTCAAGGAAATAGAATAGAAACAAATAATATCAAGTATAAATCTTATTATTACTGGTGAAATGTGTATTACAGTAAGATCATTTTTATGCAAACCTGTTGCTCCTGTTCATGAAGAGCAGCATCTGCAGCTAACTGCTGTTCAAATGCAGCTTGCATCACTGGTGCTGACTCTTCTCGTTTAGCTCTCTCAAAATGATCCATAGTTTTGGCAAGCTTTTGCAGTTTTTTCTCCATCTCTTGCCTCTCTCTCAATTGCTCACTCAGAGCCAATTCCATAACAGTCTGTTTAGTTATTTTTTCCTAAAACCAAAGAGAACAAACTAAGTTTTTAAGATGATGGAAAAAGAAGACATGAAAAAACGTTGAGATAGTGTACGCACTCCCTCTAAAATTGGTTTTTTCCCCTTCTTCTTAACGCCTTTTTGAGCTTCTTCCAGTAAAGCCTGGGCCTCTTCAAGTTCTCTCTCCTCAATTTCCCTTAGAATTCTTTGATTCTTTCTCTGCTCAAACTCAGCAGCAAGCCTTCTCTGCTCAGCCTCTTCAGTTATCTTTTGTTGTTTTAGTCTCTTTGACTCTTCCTCACGTTCCTTCATATTAATGGCAAGATCAATTATATGTAAAAATAATTATGAAATATGTGAGTAAACACAGAATAAATAGGGAGAAACCAATCCAACGAGGGGATTAGTCACTGTGTCCGACGGTGGAAACCCTGGGCTACACCCAAAAAAAAGAATAAATAGGGAGATACCTTTTCCAAGAGCAACCGCTCTTGGTCTTCCTTGCGCTTCTCAATTATTGACTTCCGGGCAAGAAGTCTCCTGTGTTCCTTCTCAACTACTTCTCCCAAACCTGATAACATCTCCCCAAGTTTAGCAGCTTTTGCCATAGGTGGGTAGATCGTTATCCTTGCTTTGCTTAGAGATTCTGCTAGAGCAGATAAGTGATCCCGAAGACCGACTGCTTCAATACTCTAAAAACAAAGGTATAAGAGCCAAATGACGTGTCAGAAATTTATTCCTTTGCAAAGAGTAAGAAGAAAAAAAAATAATAATAATAATAATAATAGTAATAACAATAAACAAGATATCATCCAGATTCCAGACTCCAAAAAGATAAGTTATCAGTTTCTAAGTCATGAAAAAGAAACAGAAATTATTTGTAGAATATAATATGTGAACCTGTTTGCCAAAGAGTACAGCACCCTTCATATGATCAACTTTTATGGCTATAAAGTTATGCTTAACAGCATCCACTGAAATCCTCTCAACAGCAGCAAAGTCAAAAAAAGGGACCATTCTTGATAGATTGTCAATCTGTATTGTCTGATACACCTGAGATACCTGAAAACATGAAATGGAAGAAAACAAGACAACAATTCAATTTCTCAGAAACAACATTAGATATTCATTGTGAAAAGTACATGTGAGTCTGATCACCTGCTGCAGCAACCTCAAAGTAACATGTTTTTCCAAGGCAGGAACATACTGAGACAATTGCACTTCAGGAACATTAGAAGCTGAAGATAGTTTACCCCCAAGCTTTGAGATTTTGTTCAACAACGGTTGTGCTTTCAATGCTAGATCCAAAGGAAGAAACTCATGTTCTAGCAAATAGTAAAGATCTTTCACTTCTTGTGTAACACATGTCATTACACCTTTGGACACCTGCAAGAAAGTATCAGAAAATATGGAAACAAAATATAAGTTACTACACAAGGAAAATCAAAGCACAATTACAAAGATCCATATGATGTTCATTTCGTATTTTTAACAAACTGTCTTGCCTCTCACATTCAGTAAAACATGGGTGTCTTTCCTACAGTCTACAGAGTATAAGTTGATTAAAAAGTATACCATGACATTAATAGCTAAAATGAATGTCAAATACGAAATAAATAGCTTACCAATTCTGAGAGAAGTGATGATCGGGAAAGCTGGAGAACAAGAAAAGATTCCATCAGCTAATATATGAACACATAATGGTTGTATAGACACATAGAGAAGAAAATGAAACACTTAAAATTACCACTTCTCTGCTCTCAGCTTTTGGTTCAACATCAAACGCAATCAAATTAGCCACCCGCAAACTCCGCTCTTTCTCATTTTCAAGCTCCGAATGAGATGCACCATAGAACCGATCATAGGGTGGCACCGAAAGTGCTGCTAAAACGACAGATGATGCTATAACCTGTAAATCTTTCTGGCTCAAGTTCTTATTAAAACTTTTTTGGATAGAGAAAAGCTTGAGCCATGCATAAGCATGATAGAGATGGCTGGATGATATCCAAAATATCTCAGTAAGCTTGGCGTAGTAAACAACCAACAAAGATGGTTTAGGGGTTTTCTTAACAAGGCACATTAGTCCATAAATGTCTTCAATTGACCGAAAAGCTTCCTGCGAGAAAGGCAAGGGGTACCAGATCATAAAAACAACTCTATGCTTCTTAGAATAATTGGAAGGAATAAATTTGTCTACAGCAGAGAGAAGTTTTAGGCACTAGCTGTAACCAATCAACATAATCATAAACACATATACCAAGAAAACTACACAGACCTGCCATAGATTAAGCTCAGTGGCAACTTTTAGCTGCTCAAATCTTGTGTCCAGATACAACTGCAAACTTTCTGGAGCAGACAGATCAGGGCGGTCTCTTTGATCTCTATATTTGTTGAGGTTTGCTAGATGGTTTCTTATGATCTCACAAAGACGGCGAAATTCTGTTGTACGTTTGTACTGCTTGCAAAACTGGAAGGCGCGATGCGCTATCATCTATCATCAAGTTGAAGCACAGTTAAGCCTATAGTGTATCACAAGTAGGAAATAATTCAACACAAAAATGCAATGGAAGTAGCTTCATAGAAACTATAAAGAAGGGATGATTACCAAACAGGATGGCATAAAGAACTAGATTATCTTTCAAAAATAAATGAAGCCACACATAACATCCTAATTCTTCATAAGATTAGTCAATGGCTCAATGCAGCCTCCCTTAAAAAAGAGAATAAGGAAACATCTTTCAAACAAGTCAAAACTAGTTCACAATTCACAACTCTTATAGAAGACAGGGTTCTATAGAACAGCAGACAGAATTAGATGCATCAATATAGACTTGTTTTATAAGCAGTAATTTCATTTAACATATCTGCCCTTTCTCTTCGTCCTTTATAAGTACCTCATTTTGTTAAGAAACTAAGGAACAAAGCTGGTTCTTAGTGGTTTTGTCCAGCAAATATACGATCTATATGATACTAAAGGTTTTGCATGTATTTCCCTTCTTGTTTAGTATTTGTAAATTGTAATTCTTTTGTTTAATGCAACAGGTGTTTGGTAGGGGGCTTACAGCATATAGAGCCTCCAGCCTGGAATTGTTTCGCAAGATTTCCAGCACAGTTCTGTATGTCTCCCACAAGAATTTAAACCAGGGAGTGACAAGTTCGCGATCAGATCTGTCTTTTCCTTTCTCCCCACTAACATAACTCAACATCAAATCTTCAGGCCTTTTATCTGCTTCCAAATCATCCACATCCAGAGCTTCCTCTAGAGCCTGTGTCTGGCTGCGTGCCAATTCAGCTCTCTCAGTGGCCAGATGGACAAAATGCTTTATCACCTCCTCCAGTGAGTTAACATTGACTTGCTGGCAGACAATTCGATATTGAATTAGACCATCCTTGGCAAACCTTCCTCTTCTCATTTCAACACACAACTCTACATGCTTAAACATTATTTTCTCAAGTGTCTTTTGCCATGCCCTATACCTCCTTGAGGTGATAAGATCATGAAGAGACTGTAGGGCTTCTTGATTCTGACCAACATTAATTAACTCTGCACCAACACATAAAAAAAAGTCATGAATATGTAAATCACTCAAGGAAATAATTAAAAATTCCAGAGTGGATCCAATCAAACAATAGAACTTCCACCATTCTTATAAAACATTCAGTCTCTAGTTCTCAAGTAGAACAGGAAAAAGAAATTATTTTTTGTCTCAAGAAGAAATTTTAAAAAAACATCAACAAATGATTTTGATGATAAGGAATAAGTAGAAAGCGGTGACAACACAAACCTTCAGCTCGCTTTAAGGCATTCTCAGGTTTGGCAAAAGTAGCCATTTTGAAGAATCAAGAAGGAAGACGTATCACCTGCATAGGAACACACCATGTAAGACTATAAGATTAAAATAAAAACACAACATTTGTATAGAAACAAACACTATATTTGTTAAAATAAATAATGTAGTAAAACTAAGGATCTTGTATTTGTTCCCATATAATCAGGCACCAGAATTGTATGCTTAATCTCAGAAAAAAAAAAATGAAATTGGTAGTAATTTACTAACTATAATACAAATAAAATCTTTAAAGGTTCTGAACATTAAGAATTAAAATACCATGGCCCATGCACATACATGTGTCCCAAATAATCAGAAATCAGAATCATAACCAGAAAAATAATCGAGCTAATCGTCAATCTATCAGAAACTTTTAAAAAACTACATGAAAAAACACTCCTTTTTTCCCCTAATTTAACCGTTCATCTAACAAAATTTAATCGAACAAGGTTGCCAAAAGTGCATTAAAAACCCCCCAAATCTACAGATTTAAACTGATACATAGGCAAAAACGACGTATATATATATATATCAAAAGCATATCTGAGAACAAAAACGGCATCGATACAAAGAATCTAGAAGCTGAATCTACAAAGTACCGGCGTAGATACGGCGGTTGGCGGCGGAGTTAGGGAAGGAAGAGAAAGGATAGGAGATAGGAGATACCTGACCTGCTCGCCGCTGTGTCGTCTGCCCTTAAACCCGACTAAAGCGTAAAATTGCAGTGTATTTGTGTATTTATATTATGGTATATAAGTTTAACCGGGTTGTAAAACCCAATTTACCCGGTTCGGCGGTTCAGTGAATCCCTACTTTCCCTGTTTGAGTTAATATCCCAATTTGTGTAGTTTCCATATTCAAAGAAAATAAAGTCAATTCTCAAAAAATAAAAAAATAAAGTTAAATCAAAATATTCATTGTAATCACCAAAGACTTTGTGGTCTAGTGGCACCCAATGTCTCAATTTACACTCTCACATGGATGATGGGAGGGGGTTCGAGTCTTTATAAATAAATATTTTCTTAGATTTGTAGTCAAAAAATAATTCTTTATTTTCTCGTATTTATATTCTCTCTCATCGTTTTTTCAAACTAGTTTTTTTAATTATTATTACTATCACCATCACTATTTCACTTCCACTGCCACCACCATTACTTATTATTATTATTATTATTATTATTATTATTATTATTATTATATTTATTTTCAAGAAAATGAACAAAACAGAAAAATGTATTTCCTTAACTTTTCAACAAAACAAAAAAAAAAGAAGATATTTTTGTGACATTCAACCAAACATTAGAAAATTAAATTATTTTTTGAAAAATGAGTCATTTTCTGAAAATTATTTTTTTGAAAAATATTTTCATATTTTCAAACGGACCCTAAATGTGTGTTCATGAATATTTAAAAATTGTATTAAATATATATACATATACTTATGCACTATATTAGTCATACAAAATTAAAATACTTTTGTTAATTTTTATATGAAATTATTTAAATAATAAATCTTGCAATATAAATTATAATTATGAAAATTATATTATAGAATTTGCCTAAATATATATTAAGAAATATTATGTGCATATATATGTATGCAAGTATGTATGTATGTATCTCTCTGTGTGTATCTATATATAGGGAAGGATTCAGGTCCGGGAAAGGTTTCTCGTGCGGTTACGCACCTTAAGCATTACAATGACGCATTTTAAATACACAAATCATGCATCTTAAACACACAAACAAAGCACATTAAAATACAAATCACGCACACCTAAAGTTTTAGGCCGACGCACCTTAACGTCCTTAAGTACACAAATAACGCACCTTAATAACACAAACCACACACCTAAGGTTTTAAAATTGCGCACCTTAAGTTTCAACACTGGCGCACCTTAAGCATACAAACCATGTGCCTTAAGAAGAAAAATCATGCACCTTAAAAGGAAAATTACGCACATAAATCTACCGCACAACTGCACCGAAGAAGGTCAACCGCACGAGAACTCATTTCTATATGTATAAATATATTTTTTAATTATCATATATGAATAACATAGAGAGAAAAGTTATTAGCCTTGTGCTCAAATGGCATGTAGTGGTTCTTGGGAGGTCATGAGATTGAGCCTCAGTGAGGCAACAACAACATAGAGAGAGAGGAAGAATTTATGTTTTTTTTGGTTAATAATAATGTACACAATTTCCGTAAAATTTATACTCCGTATTAACAAACAAAATTATTTATATAAAAAAAAAACTATAATACTATATGCTAATACCCACATATATTTGTACTAGTTTTTTCACGCGCATTGCGCGAATAGGATAATGTCCAATATTTATTTTTAGATAAGAACTTCAAAGTATATCAATATAAGATTATATATGAGATGTTTATGCATATGTAATTGAATGTTGAATTTGTTTATTTAAATTGGTAATTCAAAGTATATGAATGCAAGATAATATATGAGAGGTTGATTATAATTGTCATCACTAAAATAAATGTTTACAATTTTTAAAAAACGATAGTCTAAATACTTAGTCTAAAAATGATAGTATAAACAAATACTACTTTTGGTAATAAACTTTTATACTCCGTACATTTTAAATCATATTAATAAAGAAATACGATTTACCTTTAAAGTGAACAAGTGTGATGTAGTCCAACAAATATTACGGAGTAGTTTCCTGCTTCAATTTATTGAGTTATTTGAATGTCATTCTTTGTCAACAAATCCTCCCCAAGTAGTTAATATGATTTGCTTCAAATTATTATTTTTTTAAAAAAATTTCTCTATGTTATTAATAGAATACTTGGTAATAAATATATAACATTATTTTATTTTATAACTTTGATACGGAGTATTTAATTACAAGATAGTGTTAACAGAATATTCTGTTACTAAAGTTAGTTTATACACAAAATAATATGAACCATTCGTTTAAGGGAAGAAAATAATACAGTAGAGGGTAAAAAATAAAAATCATAAAAAATTACTAAAATCAAAATAATATGAACAATTCGTTTAAGTCAAATAATTACCACCAACATTTTTTTTTATTCACGTTAGAGTCCTAACTTTATTGGCTCTTATTGATAATGTAGATGTAGATCGTAAATGTAGATATATGCATAAATAATATATGTATTATATCCAAATGATTTAACATTCATAGATATTTAATTCAAATATAATCTATAATTAAATTAAATGTTACGTTATATGATAATTTTAATAAAAGTATAATTGAAGAATAGGAAAAAGGTACGATGGTTGATGGATGTAGGCGTATAGTAATAGTGAAGGAGTTATTATTATTATTAAATAATAACGGAATTATAACGGTGTAAAAATAGTTTTGTCTAACAAAAATACAAGAATGATAATTTTGCTTACTAAAATGAAATGTACAACACTTAAAGTCAAATGTATACATCTATTAGTAATTTAGCAAAAAAACAAAAACAAAAACAAAACAAAACAAAACAAAAACAAAAATCAATGACATAACCTAGATTGACACATTTTATATTTTTTGATTTAGATATGGTTATTTGTTTTATTTAAGAGTTAATACCCAATATAGTCCTCAACTATAGTGGTTTTACTCGATTTAGTCCTAAGTGACTTTCTGTGCTTAATTTAGTTATAGACTTTGATGATTTTACTCAATTTAGTCCTTTGTTAACAATTCCGTTTGTCAACCGTTAGAAACAAGGTTAACATGGTAATTTTTCTTCCTTTTTTTTTTTGGGGGTCAGATTGCATTCTTCTTCCCATTATTGACCTTGTTGCCCAAGTAATGGATGGCGTAAGAAACTGAACAATAAACATTAAAATCACTCGTATATCCAAATGTAGTATTGGTAGTGGTGAACAGAAAATGGAGCAAACGAAAAAAAATGCATACTTCTTTCCATGAAGATTAAGGAGTCATCATTCATGGTCTAGGTCCGTATCTGCTGCCGGCGTCCATTTTCACATACGCATAAACCATTTCGAACAACAACGCCGAATCGAAACCCTCCGAAAGTCCCATTTCCTTCCTTCGATCGTCACCAAACGACACCGTCCAGTACTTGGGTAGCAAGGTTAGTAACGGGAAAAGAAGACATGACAATAAAAATAAAAATAAAAAAAGAAGGGAAAATTACCATGTTAACCCTTTTTCTAACAGCCAACTGACGAAATTACTAACAGAGGACTAAATTGTGTAAAACCATCAAAGTCGAGGGCTAAATTAAGCACAAAAAGTCATTTAGGACTAAATCGAGTAAAACCACTATAGTCGAGGACTATATTGGATATTAACTCTTTTATTTAACTACATGAGTTTGATCAATTATAGTTTCATTATAACGTTATGGGAAATCAATGCAAGGTGAAATGGATTAATAACACTCACAATAATGATAGGTAACAAGGTCATTTAATTCGGTCCACGACATTTGTAATGTACAATACGTTATGCACAATATACAAGTCTTTTTTTTTTTTTTGAGAGAACATAAATTAGGACATAACATGCATTTACACATATAGGTTTGAAACTCAACAACGACAATGTGAAAATTATGTTTAAAGTGAGTAAATCTCTTATGTGCATTTGTATTTGGCTCTATTTATTGATCCAATAAGTTACTGTGATCTACATCCTCCCAAATGCTCTGTTGAGTTGGGCTGAGAGGAGCCCTTAGGATTGGGGATTCAACCTTATGGGAGAGGATTTTTAGATATTAATGAATTTAATATTTAGTGGTTAACATTAAATAGATAGTACGAAATAATAATTATTTGATCTGAAAATGATATATTTTTTGAGAAATATTTTCACTCTCTTGTGTGTTGCTTAAAGTAAAAAAAAAAATGATAATTTTTTGTTTGACTGAAAATTAAAATTGTATTTTTTAATGTTTGGGTATTGGATTAAGAAAGATACCCAATACAGAGCCAGTTTAATAAGGATTGAGCTTAATATTTGTAGGAATAAGGGTCAAATAGACCACTGAACTACACACCAAAATTCAATTAGGCCATCTAACTAAAAAATAATATAATTAGGTCCCTGAACTACACAAATTCATGCAATTTAATCTAAAATGACTTGTTTTACCTGCTGTGTCAATTACTAATTAAAAAAATAATATTTTAAAATAATTTTAAATAAAATAACTAATTAAAATTAAAATTAAAAAATTAAAAATTAAAAATATAAAAACTTTCTACCGGACACGAAGACCTTCGTCTCCATGGCCAGAAGGCGAAGGAACCTTCATCTCCCTAGACATGGAGACGAAGATCTTTGTCTCTAGCCATGGAGACGATGACCTTCGTGTCCAGCCATGGAGACGAAGCCCGTCAGAGACATTTTGTTTCCGGTCGGAAGTCTTTTTATTTAATTTTTAATTTTAATTAATTATATTAAAATATTATTTTTAAAATTGGTAATCAGCACAGTAGGTAAAACAAGTCATTTTGGATTAAATTGCATGAATTTGTGTAGTTCAGGACCCCAATTGTATTGTTTTTGAGTTCGATGACCTAATTGCATATTGGTGTGTAGTTCAGTGGCATATTTGACCCTTATTCCATATTTGTAATATAGTAAGGATTAGTGCTTATCACACTAGAGACATAAGGGAAGCACCACTCGGAGTGTAGTGGTTAGCCTAAGTCACCCCTCGCAACGAGACCGGCTGACTAGGCTTTTTCAAGCCTTTTCGTATCTTATGTATATTCTTGATTCTTGATATTTACGTAATCTTATACGGAGTAATTATTTCTTTAATATTTTTCTATGTGCGTGTGTGCCTATTTTTGTATTTGTATGAAATTAGTGTTTATCTTGAGGAACTGTCATGTACTAGGAGTGGTCAACTAACTTAGGATAGGAAAACTAACTGGTCAAGACCATATCCACTTGGTGGGGCGTATCTCATGAAGATGCTTTTTATTACTTAATTAGTATCTTAAAAATTTGTAGGATGTTGAAATGCTACGTGGTCGAAGGGCTCACATTTTACTTCTATCATTTTCAAGTGCCAAAAGTTAGAGCGCATAAGGAAGTTACACACCTTGCATGTTTTCTTTTAACTTAACTAGTTTCCAAGTTTGTGCAGGATAATAAAGTGCTCAATGATGGGCTTACAAACTCAATGGTCGGAATTTTCACACTAGTTGAATATTGCGCCTATGGTTGTACTTTTTTCCCTTAGCTAAGTTTTTCCCACTAGGTTTTTCTTAGTCTAAGGTTTTTAACGAGGCAACCAGCATAATCTGAGCCCCCTATACTCAGCTTTGACTTAGGGGGCTCACCATGGCTTTCCGCGGTTTGACAGTTGCGTCCAAAAGGACCGCCAACCGAACGGTGACCCTATCCAAAAGATGTCTTGGAATGAAGTAATTGACTTTTGAGATACTTTCCTGAGACATCGACTTTGCAAAATCTCAAGAAAGTTGGGGACTAGATAATGGATAGTAAATTAGGCCTAAGATACATAGACCGGCCCAAGAAAATAACTGGATCAAAAAGGTCGAAGAAGGATACCCAATACAAAGCCACTGAAGAGTTTAATAAGGATTAGGCTTAATATTTGTAGTAAGGATAGGGCTTATCACTCGTAATGTAACTAGGACTCCCAATATGAGGCAGTCTAGGATTCTTATTCCTTGCAGGGCACTAGGCCCAAAATATGTATAAATAGACCCCCTTACATGGGAAGATGAGGCAATTCTGAATAATACAATACCTATATTCTCTCTCTAAATTCTCTCCATATTATCTATATATTTTCCCTATATTCTCGTTATCTTAGCGGTAGTGTTGGCCTACCCAAAAGTCATAAAACTAACCGTTATAACTTATAAAGACTAATAATAATTATATATATATAAAAAACATGATCGCTAGGCATTTCTTGGGCGATCAGGGGCCCTAGGCGGGGATTGATCGGTGCCTAAGTGCTCGTGTATTTTTTATTTTTTATTTTGTTAAAAATTTGTTTAAAATATTTTAATTTTTAACACTTGGTAATTATAAAATATTTAATGCTTTAATAGTTAATACTAAAATATTAAATATTAACCTTAAAAATATTTAGAGTTTGAACAATTTAGGATTATTTCGCTCAAAACGACATCATTTTGTGTGAAATAACTCATTTTAATAAGAAGGGGATAATAGTTAATCGGCCAACTAGGCGACCTAGTCGGTGCCTAGGCGGCCTAGTTGGTGCCTAGGAGGCCTAGGTGGTCAGTGCCTAGGCAGCCTAGTCGACCAACCGCATAGACCACCGATTATGGTGATACGCTAGGCGGCTGGCCAGTGTCTAGGCGCAGATTAATCGGTGCACAGCCGGGATTTTTACAACACTTAAAAAAGATGTAAATAAAATAATTGTTAACTTGTAACATACTAACATATAATAATAATAATAATAATAATAATAATAATAATAATAATAATAATAATAATAATAATAATAATAAATT
Source organism: Ipomoea triloba (assembly GCF_003576645.1). Classification (NCBI taxonomy): domain Eukaryota; kingdom Viridiplantae; phylum Streptophyta; class Magnoliopsida; order Solanales; family Convolvulaceae; genus Ipomoea; species Ipomoea triloba. The sequence goes on along the minus strand of NC_044924.1, from coordinate 28,722,138 downwards.
TATAAATTGATAAATATAATAATCATGAACTGAATAAATTGAAGAAATGTTTTTTTTTTAAGATGTGGGTCGGTGAAATCAAGATTTTTATAATGTTAGTTTGGCCTCGCCAAATTCATACTCCCATATTTAATAAAAAATTGTTAAATGTAGTGACTCTTAACTAACAAAATTGAAGAACAAAAAATATATATATATATTTTTATGTTGTAGGTTGAGTTAAGATTTTTATTACTTCGTTCGGGTTAGCTCAATCTGTATTTTAATCGGTTATTGATAAATGTAATATTTCTAAGCTAAATTAAAGAAATTGAAATTTTGTTTTTAACGTTTTGGGTTCTAGGCCAAGCTGAGCTAAGTTTTTTTTATTGATTAGTCCAGTCCAATCATATTCATATTTTAACTAGACTAACACAATTCAATTTAAATAATAATCATACATATGATGGCTCAACTTGTGATTTGACAGTTTACACCACTAAAAGGAAGAGAAAGAGAGAGAACTAAGTGTGGATAAGAATCCATAAAAATGTCTTCGAGTAAAAAAAGTTGAAAATGTGACATTTTTCGCCAAAATAAATCATTTTTTCTTTTATTAAAATGACTAAATGAGTATTGTCCGCTGATAGCTAACACTAAAAAATTCAAAAAATAACTTATGGAAGTCATTTTTCAAGTTTCCAAAGGACCTAGTCTCTTGTCAAAGTTCACAAATTTTAAGATTTTGAGAACTCTGATTAAGAATAGTTGGTCACCAGAAAAATAAAATTCAATTTTTTAAAATTATTACATCCTCAATTAGTTACATACATAACTGTCAAAATTTGGAAAAAATGGTTAAATAATTTTTTAAAATTATTACATCCTCAAGTCTAAATGAAGAGTTTAATTGATCTCAAGTATAAGTACCACTCAAAGGGTAGATAATGCATATGTGCATAGTTCTATGCATTTCCATAACTTGAGAAAGACTTATCGCAGATTTTGGAATGATAGAAGTTTATGGAATGAAGCTCTCAAGCAATTTGTAGTGTCTCTTTTTAAGCCTTCATGAATGCAGGTTTCATTGGCACCAAAAGGCATTCTAATATGTTGTAAAAGAATATTGAATTGAACAGTGGATTATTACAACTTAGCCATGGTGTCATTGGAGCACAAAAACATCATAACACACAACTGAATTGTTGAGATCAAATGGAAACCAAAAATACAACATCTTATATTGATGCATCTCTGAGCTGCACTTGAAGAATTACAGCGAGAAATCTTTTCTGTTTGTTTTCTCCCGAAAGTGATTAGGCAAATTCCGAACCAAAGAGACAGATCACCACCAATCTAGATTGGACTGGACAAGTGGCTATATTTATCAACATTATCCCGTGCATGAACTCGTGAAAGCAACAAAAAACTTATTCAGCAATGAAGACCTTATAAACTGCAGCCAGAACCTACAAGCTGAAAGATAAAGTGAAGCTCAAATTCAATTGCAACATATCAGAATAACCTCTTTGGACAAAGTTACAATAAATGGTGCATTTATCAACTATTGGATTCCTGTTTTAGTCCCTCGACTAGACGACTGTTGGATTTTTCACTTTTGTGGTTACCAACTTCCAAAATTGACTACATTTAGTGCCTAACGACTTTGAAAACTTTCCACTTTTAGTCCAAGAAGAACAAAATTTAGTGCTAGATTTAGTACCTGACTATAGGACTATAAAGCTAGTGGCAAGTTTTAAAAACTCAGGTACCAAATTTTTTTTTTATTGATTTTGAGGTTGATGATGGGAAGTACCAATCAAATAGTTCATTTATTAAAGTTGGAAATAACTCTTTAAATAAAACTAGAAAGTAATTGGCAATTGCAAAAGTTAATATGGAGTTTAAGTATAAGTTTCATAGGTATATACATACCTTGGCTTTTATAAAAGTTCATATTAAGCCCAAAATTAACAAATTCCTCAGTCACTTTCTTCTTAGAGCTTACAACACTTTCCTCTTCAATTCTTTGAATGCATTCAGAGATTTCGAAACCTTCTCCTTTAGATATTTCCTCACACTCAATTCGTTAGAGCTTCCCACACTTTCTTCTTCAAAGCTTTCATAATTTGGCATTTCAACCTTAAAAAGTAATTGAAAATGAGTACAAAAATAAATAATTAAATTAACACAAGGAATTAGAAGGCAGAAATTAAAACTAATAGTTTCAAATAATGAACAAGAAATAGAGAGAAACCTTAGTTCCAACTTTACGAACACGAAGTGGACAACCTCCCTTTCCCTTTAATATTATGCTTTTTACAGAAGAAATCTGCGTTGCAGAAGTCACAAGAGAAGAATAACAGCATTCTAATACAATTAACTTCAGTGTTTCAATTTTTGCAAAATTAATTGGAATTTGTTTCAATTCCCAACAATATCTTAAGACTAGGCGCTCCAAAACTGGAAAATTATTAGAACTTGCATACCAATGTTTGAGATTTGATCGTGAAATAAGAAGTGCCTTTAATTCCCGAAAGCCCTGCTTCGATGGTTTCCACATTGAGCCACAGAAGGCAAAATCTTTTAGTTTAAGCACCTCAAGGTGCGGCAACTCCCCAATTGTGTCTATCTCATTCCATGGAAGATAAGTATAGCTAAGTGTCAACTTCTTAAGGTTTGGTGGAAATCCTGTTGGAAGACAAAAGCGCTCAACTCTTCCTACTTCAAACTTCAACTTCTCAAGTAGATGTAAATGCACAAGGCTCCCAAGATAGCTAGGCGCCAATTGCCCTTCAATGTAAATCCCAAGTTCCTTTAGGTTTGGAACCATTCTAAAGTTTGGTTTTCTGTCAGAGCTAGCAACTTTCAACCAATAAAGAGTTTGCAGATTCTTTTTGACTAAGCAAGGGAGATACTGTGAACATCTCTTGTCAACATGCAAATGCCTCAATTGTGGCAAATCCAAAATATTACATCGCAGTTGCAAAGGACATTTTTCCATCCATGAAGTAACTATGAGAGTAAGCAAATTTTTAAGCTTAAAAAACTGAAACTTGTAAAGAGAACCAATGGTATTTAAAGCCAAGTATCTCAAATGAACCAAGTCTGTTATTTCACGAGGCATGCCTCGTGACCATTTAACTAATGATAAATCCAATACTTTTAGCAATTTCAAACATGGGTATACCAACTTGCATTTTGAATGGTATACATCTTTACCAAACCAGAGAACAGAATGGATTTCATCAGGACTACAATTCCCATAACTCGATCGAGTGATTGGCCAATGACTTGTTTGACAGCTTAACCAATGTCTAGCCTTTGGAACATGGTTGTCATTGATAATGCACAAACCATTCCCCTTTATGGCTTGTCTCACACAGACCTCGTGCACTCGATCATGAACTTTACATGATTTAACTTTCCCATAAATACTTAGCTCATTAATCTGAACTAAACCTCTATTAATGAGATCACGCAAGTAACTACTCTCTGCCACTTCTTCCAAACTCATATTTTCATGTGGCATTAAAAACCCCTCTGCAATCCATAAGTTGATTAATCTCTTAACGGGAATGACGTTGTCTTCAGGAAACACACCAAAATAATGAAAGCAAGGTTTCAAGTGAGGAGGTAAGTAGTTGTAGCTCAATGAAAGTATTTTTGAAATTCTGTTGTCATTATCAACTCTATCCAAAGTTTCCCCAACATCTCTCCATATTTCTAGCGACTCTTTTGTTGCCGCTAAAAGTCCAGCAATCACAACAACTTCTAGTGGTAATCCACTGCAACCAAAAACAATCCTTTTTGCAATACGAAGTTTGCTCCTCATGTCTCCGTTGTCCACGGATTCAACCCATTGGCTTTGCCTAAATACTTTCCTTGAAAGTAATTCCCATAGATTCTCTACACTTTGATATTTCACATGGTAGGGATCTGCACTTAAGTATTCAGCCACATTTGTGAACCGAGTAGTTACTAAGATTCGGCTTCCATTAAAATTCTCTGGAAAATATCCTTTGATGACATCCCATGCACAAGTGGTCCACATATCATCCAAGAAAACTAAATACTTCTTGCCCATCAAACTTGTGCATAATTTCTCAGCTATTTGAGCATCATCTATGGTGTAGATTTCACTTGTTATTGGTGAAATACAACGTAATAGACCAATGAGAATCTCTTTGAGGTTAGGAAGCTGAGACAAAACTACCCAGGCTCGAATGTCAAAGCTAGCAATAGTAGTTGGATGTGCATAGACTCTTTTGGCTAATGTAGTTTTTCCTATGCCTCCTTCCCCAACGAGTGGAATAACTTGTAGTTTAAGCACAGTGTTTTCAACGTATTTCTGAAACTTGTGAATGTTATTATTCTTCAAAATGGTGAAAACTGATCTCATAAAGTGTGAATAACAGAGGCGGTTAACTATCTTCTCTATATCATTGTGGATTCCTACAATTACTTCATTCTCAAGCTCTAAAGCACTTTGGTAGGTATCGCAAACCATGGTGTTCTTTTCCTCATCAGCAGCTGCTTTTTTTATCATCAGCATCCAATTTTCAATTTTCTCAATTTGTGTTACCATTTGTTTCAAGGTCCCAAGAAGATGCCCGCATTTAGCTTCCGAATAGACTAGTCCCAGTTTAGATTTGATTTCATACTTGGAATTGTCATATATTCCAACAACGTTATCTTCAAACCAGCTGCCATTCCCCATTTTTCTCTCCTCCAAAAATGCTTGCAGAATGCAGAGCTTGGCAGACAGCAACTCGATGGTTTCGAGCAGCCACACCTTCATTCCTCCAGCATCAAAAATCGAAACTAGTTTCGGCTCCATAAGGACTTGCTCTACTATTTTGATTAGAGTGGTTACACCATCTAAAGCCATTCAATTCAATTCTCTAAAGTGTTTCTGGAAATAATTAAATGGAATGAATGATTATAATTAACAGAGATGGTGCATATATGCAATGCAAGATGGGTTAAAATCTAATCTGCTAGCTCAATTATTATAGTATACTCACCAAAACCATTGCAAGTTTCTAAAATTCATGTGATTCAACAAAAAAAATGCAAAGTTTGTTACCATTACAAGTTTTTCAATTGTTTGTATGCTGAGGGCTATTAAATTGTTTATATAGAAATGTTCTATATTACAAATGATGAAATGAAAACATTTTCATTGCATTGTGTGCAATTTGCCTCGCATGAATGCACACAATATACTTTCTGTGCATTCGTATAGTAGAATGTGTGCATTTATGAAAGGTCTCAAGGGACTCATGGGAAGAGGTGATCTCACCGAACATTAGCCTCTATATATATATATATAGTTGTCGGTGCCTATGTTTGAGAGACTTGATCATTTGCACCCATGAGTTTTTTTAAATCTATTATATTACAAATGAAAATAAAAGGAAAAAAAAATTGTCAAATAAACCCTACATTTTACTTGAAAAGTCAATTAGGTTTTTAAATTTTTAAAAAGTGCAATTATACCTGTTATATTGACGCAATGAAATCCAAAAACCTGTAAATGACCTACTATTAAAGTCATTTCAGTTCCTACATCATTTTTGGTAAAAATCCGGCGACCGACTCGCCGGTTGCCATCTACCGACCAACTGACTGCCTTCCCCGACGGAAGGTGACTTCTATGGAGCAAACTGTTAGTGAATAAATGTGTAGCAGCAAAAGGTAAAGGAATTGAGAGGGCAAAACAGAATGCTAAACTATATATATATATGAAAGCAGAAAAGGAATTGATGAGTGATGTTGGAGAGAGTGTAAAAGATGCATACCTTAGGTTGATGAGGATGGAGATGGAGTTCGTTGTTGAATTTATGGAGTAGCTTAGAGCAGAGCAGAGCAGAGAAAATTAAATATATATATGCCAACTTCAATTCAACTAATCTCGATCAGGTCCGGTGTTTCTGAATTGAAACTCAGATGAGATGAAATGGAAGTTGAGAGAGATGAGAGATATGAGTTACGTTAATTGTTGAATAATTTATGGAAGTACAGCAAGAAAAGATGCATTATGAATATAAATGTTAGAATAAAATGTACGCATGATTTGTCACCAACTCACCATTACCAACTTGCCAATTTTTGGTACACTTTGATAAATATTTAATTACAAAATGACAATTTTGACTCTTAATTTATAGTGATCCAGTCTTCTTTTTCCGCTACAATAATAAGCACACCATAATTGAAAATAAGTACAAAAATAAATAATTAAATTAATACATGGAATTAGAGACTTCCCACTTTTTTTCTTTAGAGTTTTCCACACTTTCTTCTTTAGAATTTTCCACATTTTCTTCTTCAAAGGCTTCATTGTTTTACAATCCAACCTTGAAAAGTATTTGAAAATGAGTACAAAAATAAATAATTAAATAAAAGAATAAGGTGCAAATTGGTCACTGAACGTAATATGAAAATACAATTAGGCCACTGCACAAAAAAAAATGCAATTAGACCACTGGACACTCCTAATATATGCAATTTCACCTAATAGCATGTTATCATCCATTTCATCAGGTTGTCTACTTTAAGTGGATGGTGAGTTGACATTTTAAAATAGTTTTAAATAATACTTTAAAAATAAAAATAAAAAAAATTTAAAAAGGTTTTTTTTTTTAAAAAAAAACAAAACCAAAACAAACAAAACGCAGGGGTGGTCGCCGGCTAGTCGGCCACCCCCTTCCCCCCTCCTCCTTCGTCTCCCTGATACTGGTGCTGATTTTAGCTTTGAAATATTTAACGATCACCATTATCACGTTGGCTACTTTGTTTACGCTATTGTTGTGCTCTCTAAGATTGATTCTGCATGGGAAAGGAAGTAGGGGTGAGCATAAATACTGAAAACCGATCGATAATTTCGGTTATCGGTTACAAGACCTCAAAAATGATCACTTATACGGTTAATCGGTTATTTTTCGGTTATAAAGCTTTGAAAAATTCGGTCACCGTATAACCAAAGGTTTATATATAATTATATAATATTATATATATATACTCCGTAAATAAAAGGAAGGTTGCCTAAAAAGTGGATTAGTTTTTTTTTTTTTTTTTTGAAATCAAAGACGTAATATCATTAAGTAGAATCCAAGCTCAAAACGTGAGCAACGGAAGGAAAAGGATGAGTAAAACAGTCAATACGGTCAGGCATGGACAAGGATTCCCGAGCTAAACAATGGGCAACCCTGTTCGCAGACCGTTTAGCAAACAAAAAGCTTAAGTTAACAAAACTAGAAGCTATGTATCTAACATCATCAAGGAGAATATCAAAATATGAGACAGAATCATAAGAGTGAAAAACGCCAAGAATGGCTTGCTGGCAGTCACTCTCTAGTTGGAGGTTGTTGATGCCGAAGTCTCTAATCCATTTTAGTGCTTCACGAAATCCATTTTAGTGCTTCACGAATGCCCATTACTTCTGCTTCCGGTGGATTGAAGGCAGCTCTCCAAGGTAGACACCTCGCAGCAATGAAACAGCCCATAGAGTCACGAATAACAAAGCCGAAGCCCATCTTGTTCCTATTTTGATCAATGGCTGCGTCCACATTGAGTTTGAGCATACCCCAGGGGGGTCTTGTCCAAGCAGTGTTGTCTCTAGGTGGCCTGACAGTAACATTCACAGTAATATTTGTTGGGAAAAATCCCACTTGCTGTGACAATCAAAATCACAGACCCGACACGGTACACAAATAGGAGATAATACACAATAGCCCAAGAATAAATATGAACACAAGGAACACAAGATTTACGTGGAAAACCCCAAAACCACGGGGAAAAACCACGGGCCACCAACAACAACAATTTCCACTATCACAAATCTCGGGTACAAAGTTTCAGGCTACCACGTGAGCCATACATCCACAAATCATCAAATACAACAACTCCTAGGCCAAAACATTCTTATAATATTCACAGGCTAAAAGGAATAATATCTCGTACTCAAAATATTCAATCTCCAAAACTAGGATAAAAATGAATACAAATATTACGAGATTATCCAAAGAGATGCCTGGAATAAATACAAGCTGACCTCAAAGAATTGATTAAGATGAACCCAAGAAGCTTAGGCAAACTCCATGACAAAATGGCACCAAGATGAGAAGAGAAAATGGTTTCTTCCCTCTGCTGCAGACTGCCGAATGGAAATGAGAAGAAAGATAATTTTTTTCTTGTTCTGTTTTTTCTCTGTTGGCCGAAAAAGAGAGAAGAATAGGAATCATCAAAAATTCCCTCAACTTTTTCTGCTCACCACTGCCGACACACAAACACAAAACATGGAAAAAGTTTTTTTTTTTATTGTTTTTTTTTTTTGTTTTGTTGCACTTTGTCCTTCCACTTGGAGGGACCCAACAATATTAACATAAGACCAATCAGATAAGAAATTCATAGCACTCTGGCAGATATGGGAGGCCAACAGGATAGAATTATTCCAAATTTTTTGGTTTCTTGCATCCCAAATTTTCCAGCAGGTAGAGATAATAATGCATAAGTCATGGTCAGATTTAGAGGAGAATATGATGTTCAGCCAATCAATAAAAGAAGAGTAGGAAAGATAATCGATTCCTCCAATGATATCCCAACAGTCTCGAGTGAGAGGGCATCTTACAGTTGCAGATTTGACAGACATCAGGCACTTGGACCATCTTGGATTTTAAGTTATCGTGCGTTGGAAGGGAAGAAGAACATGGCTGCCAAAAAAAATGTTTTGATCTTTGGAGGGAGCTTGAGTGACCAGAATTTCGTCCAGCATGGTATTAAGGTAGTGGGTTGGGTTTTGGGTTTTGTCATTTGTGTGGCAGACTTTTCTTATTTTTGGGTAGTGGGTTTTGGGTTTGTGTGTTTTGTGGCATTTTCTTTGTAAAAGTGGAGTTAGTGACATTGGGTTGTGAAGTCACCCACTCACCCACGCCTAACAACCTAAGTGCAGTGCTCACTCCTCAGTTTCTTCAGACTTCAGTGCTCTGCGCCTCAGCTTACTGTCGAGTGCCGACTGCTTCTCTGCCTCGCCGGAGTCGCTGTTCTGTGCGGCCTGTGCTCATCTTTGTCGTCTCATCGTCTGTTCGTTGCTAGCTCGCCGAAAGTCGGAGACTCAAAGTCATCACCGAGTTTCTAAGGAAGTCCAGACTTTCGTATTCCCATTTCCCAGTTCTCACTTCTCAAGCAGCTTAGCTTCGGTTATTCTGTTACCGAAATAACCGACCGAAACCGAATACCGACGTATTCGGTTTCAGTCGGTTCTAAGCAAATAATGGGTTGGTTTCGGTCGGTTATGAAGACTAAAAAAATGCTTTCGGTTATTGATTTTCGGTCGGTTATTAACCGAAACCGACCGATGCTCACCCCTAGGCAAAACAGAATGCTAAACTAAATATATATGAAAGCAGAAAAGGAATTGAGTGATGTTGGAGAGAGTATAAAAGATGCATACCTTAGGTTGATGAGGATGGAGATGGAGTTAGTTGTTGAATTTCTGGAGTAGCTTAGAGCAGAGCAGAGAAAATTAAATATATATATGCCAACTTCAATTCAACTAATCTCAGGTCCAGTGTTTCTGAATTGAAACTCAGATGAGATGAGAGTTACTGAGCGATCGAGCAGAGATGAAATGAATTGAAAGTTGGGAGAGATGAGACTCATGAGAGATCTGAGATACGTTGTTGAATAATTTATGAAGTAGAGGCGTAGAGCAGAGAAAATAAATGCCAACTTCAATTACTCTCAGGTCAGATCAGATCAGAGTTATAAGGATGCTCAACTATAGGGAAGAACATGACCAGATAACCAAAAATTGCAACCACAATGCCGTAAGGGTAGGAAAACAAAGAAATACAGGAACCAAGAGAAAAAAAATCATCAAGCATTCTTATCACAAACATCAAATAAATGTATGTTAAAGCACAAGAATTTAGCCGCAGGCACTCCTTTAAGTTTTCCTAATTTCTAACGCATAAGGAGACGCTTCTAAACTGGAAAAACTTTACATGTAGAACCTCTTCTCCCCTTCCTGCTAACAAATTTCTGTCCCATTTGCATCATAAGTAAAAGTACAGGTACAGATTATGGCTAATCAACTCACTCTTCTCTTCACCTGTAATTCCTTTTGGGATAACGGCTATTTAAGACGCGCCCAAGAGTGGCCAATGCATCTTGGAATTTACGGATTTTAAGGAAACCCTTAATCATGTCCACCTCATTATCCGAGAAGTGTGCTTTCTTCATGATCATGTCAATGAGCTTAACAAGAGTCTCCTCTCTAGCTAAAGCGAAAAGCCCTTCTGCCAAATTGTAGAATGAAGAGAACTCAGGTACATATCCATTCCCCATCATCTCAACTGCAAAATTAACGGCTTCATCAATGGATCCTCCACCGGAGCAAAGGCCCTGGAAAACAATTTTATACGATACGTAGTCTGGAGGATCAGCTTTCTCCTCCATTTCCCTAAAGAGTCTCATGGCTTCTTTAGTTCTCTTTCGTCTGAAGAGTGCTAGGATTATAGGATTATATGCCTGCGGTGCTAAAACCATCCCTTTCATCTGGATGCTCCTAAGCAACCTAGTAGCAACCTCGACTCTTCCGGATTTACAGAGACCCTGAATTAAGGTACCATAAGTAACAACATCTGGTTCACACCCAGTTGAGGTCATGTTTTGCACAATATCGGCTGCCTTTTTCACATCACCTGCTCTACAGTAATGAGAAAGGATGGAGTTGTATGTGAATTTATCAGGTTTTAATCCTTCTATTATCATCTGGTCCATAAGCTCAGCCGCCTCTTCTACCCTCTTGGCCTTACAAAGACCATCAATAAGGGTGTTATAAGTTATCAAGTCCCTTGAGATCCCTTGCAGTTCCATTTCATCAAAAATTTCACCTGCTTCATCAAGTCTCTTGTTCTTGCAGAAGCCATCTATCAATGTATTATATGTTATTACACTTCTTGCACAGCCACTCAATTCCATATCCTTTACAAGGCTCATTGCTTCATCCAATTTCTTTTTTGCACAAAGGTAGTCAATTAGGATGTTGTAAGTGAACTCATCTGGTTGGCACCCTTCAGTCTTCATCTCTTGGAACAATTCCATTGCGCTACTGAAATTGCTATTCAAGCAGTGCCCTTTTATCAGAGAATTTAAAGTACACACATCAGGTAAGACTCCCTTGCTTGCAAGAACACGGGTAAGTTCTGTGGCTTCCTGCACTTGATTCTTCTTACACAAGGTGCTGATTAAAATGTTATACGTGACTCTGTCGGGTAAATAGCCCCTAAAAATCATCTGAGTCAGAACCTTAATTGCCTCCTCCACTTCACCCGCTTCACAAAGTCCAGATATCAAAGTGTTATAGGTAACTAAATCAGGATCAAAACCCTCTTGAAGCATTAAATCCAAGACATCTATAGCATGGCTAATATGTCCTGCTTTGCACAAACCGTTTACCAAAGTGTTGAAGGTAAAACTATCAGGAGAGAACCCCTGGCTAGACATCTCTTGCACAAAACTAAAAATTTCTTCAATCTTACCCTGTTTACAGAACCCATGAATCAAAGTATTAACTGTTATACTGGTCGGAGGGCAGTTAGCTGCTACCATTTGGTCCCTAATTCTCAATGCACCCTCTAAATCTCCGCCCTCAATATAACAGTGCATTAGTGTGTTGAAAGTCTTCTCATCAGGTGATAAACCATGTCTAGGCATATCTTCTATCATCAAAATTGCAGCCCTAATTTGATGTGCTTTACAGAGGGCTTTTATCAGTATATTAAAAGTTGAGACATCAGGTTTTAAACCCTCACTCAACATCCTAGAATGCACATCTTCAACTAGCTTCAATTTATTCCCATCAACCAGAATGTTCAACAACAAATTGTAACTAAATGTTCCTGGTTTCACATCAAACTCCTGTTCCATCAAATCAAGAACACCAATAGCCTCATCATAAAGTTCAAACTTGGCATAACTCTCAATCAAGATGAAAAAAGCACCTTCCCCAATCTCAACCCTGGAGTCTTTCATATCATCCAAGACTCGCCTCATCGCATCAAAAGACCCCGCTTTCCCAAGCTTACGAAGAATCTCATCGCAAATCTGCCGACTGGGTTCAATCTCAGGCTGCTCTAAAGCCCACTTAAAGAGGTTAAGAGCGGAGGCTTCATCTTTCTCCTGACGAAGAGTATCCAGAAGCTGCTTCTGGGTGAAGTCTGGAGGGAGGTGTTTGGATTTTAGGAGTGAAATTGTGGCGGCAGAGGGTGAATTTGTGGCCGAGATTGAGGCAAACAGCTCACGGCGTTGTGATAATGTGAAAGAAATGAGCTTTTGAGAGTTTAAGGATATGGTAAAAGGGAACGCATTTACATAGCATGATGAGACACCCATTGAAGCAATTCAACAAGCATGTAGCATGCAATATCAAAGTCTGGATAGAAATTTACCTTAGCTCGAGATTTTTGCACATACAGCCAAATCAGTAGGGGACAGTGAAGGGTGCTGTGGTGCAACACAGAAGAATTCAATTGCAGGTGATATTGAAAACTATGATTCTTTAATGGGTGGTTTTGTCATGGATAAGAAAGTGAGCGCGAAAGATTTTGGGAACAGAATTCAGAGAAGCAAAGCATAAGAAATGGAGTCCGGCCTCCAGGATTTTACATTACATATTCTTTGATATTACCATTTATCTTTTGTTTGGTGAAATATATATTCTTAGCTAATTTCATTATATATTTACATTTTCTTTTCACAAAAGTTGAGGGGTCGTTTACTTCATTTTTCTGTTTTTCCATCCCCAGTTTCCATTTTTTCATTTCTCCAGTTTTCCTTCTCCATTCTTCCAGTTTTTCATTTCTCCATTTCTCCAATTTTTTATTTCTCTAATTTTCTGATTTTATTAAATACAATCATTATATATAACATTTGTACATTTCTACATAATAATAATAACAACAACAACAACAACTATAGTAGTAGTACAATAATAATAATAATAAAATTTATAATAGTAATAATAATAATAAGAAGAAATTAAGAATAATAATAATAATAATAATAATAATAATAACAATAATTTAATAGTTACTTATAAAAGTGTCACTAGTTTACTAATAACAACAACAAAATAGTAATAATAATAATAAGAAAATAATAATAATAATAATAATAGTAATAATAAGAATTTAATAATAAGAAATTAATAATGATACTAATAATAATAAGAAGAATTTAATACTAATAATAATAATAAATTAATAATGATAATAATAATTATAAGAATTTAATAGTAATAATAATAATAATAATAATAATAATAATAATAAATTAATAATGATAATAATAATAAGAATTTAATAATAATAATAATAATAAATTAATAATGATAAGAATTTAATAATAATAATAATAATAAATTAATAATGATAATAATAATAAGAATTTAATAATAATAAGAAGAAGAAATATATAATGATTTTTTTTTTTTGAAAAGAGAAATATATAATGATAATATGTAGAAAGGCAGGCCGTGAAACATGAAGAAGAAAGGCAGGGCGTGAAACAAGAAGCAACTCCAGCGAGATTCGACCCTGGGACCTTTGGGTCAAAATGTACTGTTCACGCGTGTTTTCTCCATTTCTCCATTTGGAGAGAGCTGATTTCTGTCTCTCCAAATATGTATAAGATTTGGAAAAATGGAGTGGAGAATGAAATTGGAAGAATAGATTTAGTGAATAACTTCTCCAATTTTTCTTTTTCCACCTCTTCAATTGTCCATTTCTTTGGAAAATCTTCCATTTTTTCAAGTTACTAAACGACCCTGAATCTTCCACCTCAATGACTCAATATATAGGGCCAAATATTAGTGTGCACAAGATATCTACCACACGGGCTATATATTTACATTTTTTTAAGACAATTTGTTGCTTTTCCATCAATTTTTTTTTAAAATACTTATTCTTTACAAGATAATATCTGTTTTATACTTTCTTTAGCGCAAAGAATTAATTTCCCCACTACCGGAGTTCGATCATATGACCACCTTTAATTTAAAAATGTATTTATTGGTAATAACTTTGTTCAAAAATCTTGTTAAAAAAAACACTGTTCAACAAATTAGTAACATGTTCGTTGTTATTAGAAAATTAATTATAATATGCACATTGCGATTAAATTAATATTCAATATGAAAATTTTTAAAAATTAAAATCATTAAATAATTAAATTTTCCCTCCTAAAATTTATCATGGCTTATAACCATTAGATGTCATGAAATAGTTAACTCACTAACTTGTTATTATAGACCAAACTATCCAATGAAAAACTGCTAGTAGACATTAACCTTGAGCCATTGTCTCGTTTACCTCAATACCAACCTCAGGTTGGTAGGGTTTAACTCCGAGGTCACCATTTAAGTCAAAGGGCACTCGGAGGGCAACACCAAAAGTTGACCCAATTATGAGGCCAAGTGGAAGAGATAGTAGTATTACTTGTTGAGCATTAGGCTGCCAACTGCTTCAAAGGGTACCAAAAACTGACCTTGAAGTATGGCCTAGAGGACTATGCAATAGTTGTGTTGGATCCCGAGATGCCTCTTACTGACCCAGAAATCACAAATCAAATTAAAGGGAACCCAAGAATCAGCCTCGACCACAAGATTAGGGCAATAGCTATGTTGGACCCCAAACTGACTCATGTCGACCTTAAGGGCACCGATCAAGTCAAAGGGAGCTAGAAGACCAACCCCTGCCCTAAGGCCAAAGCGATAGCCATGTGGGATCTCGACCTACCTTTTGTCGGCCCCAAGGTCGTTAATCAAGTCGAAGGGAATCTAAAGGTTGACCTTGACTAACATCAACCCGGGGCTAGAGTGTTGTCATTGCTTGACCTAGAGCCACCTTTCATCAACCTCGAGGTCATTGTCCCAACTGAAGGGAACTTAGGGGCCAAGCTAGACCCAAAGCTAAGGTGGCAACACTACTCAGTATATGGTCCCCTATTGTCGGGCTCAAGAGCGCCAAACACGATCGAATAGGACCAGAAGCCAAGTGCGAGCAACCAAAATTCGATACGACCAAAAGTCGACGCCCACTGATTTGGAAATCAACTCTACACCACCAAGGTTGATAATGGATATGTCGATTTGGGGACAACCCACACAAGACATAATGAAATGAGAAATGCACTAAGAGGCGATCATATTTTCATAAAAGCCCGAAGGCTAAATGATATACATCATCCAAAAGATAGAAGGCAAAGCTAAGAGAGGAGAGCTACAAAGAAATGTAGGGCTAAAGTTTATTGTGAACCATCTCCATGCCCATTAGACCCACATGGGAGATCAAATGATGGAGGTTCCCCGTTTTAGATCTCGTTGCTCTAGGTCTTTGCTATGAGGTTAACCATTTGGGCTTAATCATCTTCATTCATCTCCCTTCGGTCGACAAGGGAAAACTCATCTTCACTTATAACAATTTGTTCTAAAGGAGGAGTAGTTATGTTTGTGGTATCCTCGGGCAACACTAAAACGCCATCATCCTCACCAACTTATGTTTGTGACACTGGGTTGAATTGGCGCTTAGCGCTAATCTCGGACAGAGAAGTTGTACCCCACACTCCCTACGAACTTAGGGTCAACACCTTTACATTTACTATTTTTGGTACCAAGTCATGGGCTTAGAAAACTTGGACCAGGGTGGGGGATGGGGGCTTGCAATCTCTCTTCACCATCAATTCTTTATTTCTTTGGGGGTGTAGGATTTCTTGTGGCTCTTTGACTATCATAGAGCATCCCTAAGCGAGATTATATTAACCTAAATAGAAGAGTTTGCTCTTGACCAGACTCATCCAATGGGCTAGATGTTGGGGTGAACTACCATTTTAGAAATGGTTGCATTGTCATCTATAATTTTCTAGCTATTAAATGAAGAAAGACTTTCTAGGTCAATGAAACTCAAACTTAACTACTCTTTTCACTATCAATTTGTAGCTTGGGGAATGGGGTACTAATGATGGATATATAGATTTGACCTAAGCTTTTAAACCCAAGAGGCGTGGTGCAAACCCAGGGCAAAGCATGCGAACCAAGGGCCAATATTGGGGTTGACCATGTTGGGAGGTTGGCCATTACCCAGGGTCCGCCAATGCATAGGAATCAAAAGTCGTGAGGATGCTCGGGCTTATGGTCAACCTCTATAATCAGCTTCTAGGGTTGGTTGGTGTGTTAGTTGGGCGAAGATCGAGTCTTGCGGGAACACCCCATTCGAGTGGAGGTTGTTAAAAGGGCTAGTATAAATAGTTGATTCTTTGTCTAGTTCAAGACACACTTTGTCTTATTCTAGCACTTCTCTTTGTACTCCATAGTATTTTAGCATTCAATAGTGAAACACAAGATTTCATTGTCTCATTCAGACATTATTTTCACTTCCATTTCCATTAATATTTAATCTTCATTATTAGGTTAATTAATTTTGACCCGGGTTATTTTTCTCTAAAAGTAGGAGAGTAAAAATGCACCTAGGTTTATGTTTTCTCCTTCTCCAATAGCGCTGCTTACACCTATACTCGCTCCCTTTTTGAGTTTCCAATCTTAGCAATTGGGTTCGGTTTACTCTCCAAAATCTTCCAATTTGGTCACTAAAAAACAATGAGTCACCGTTTATTCTCTCCAATTTAATTCTTTTGATTATTTTAAACTTTTCAATTAGGCTCACCATTTACAATTTCTTTTGTTCAACTTATTTTTGGAATACAAATATCAAAATACTAAATTAACCCCTATTAGATGGCAAACTGACCAATTTTTTTTTTTTCAAATTTTTTTAAATAGGACTAAAAGTGGTACTATTATAATAAATGAGATCTAAATATGAAAAATTGTTTTGTCAGGGACTAAAAATGAAAATACCACTATAATAGTTGAATAAAAAAAAAAAGAATCACTTATAAAGATGGGTTAATCAATTAATATTTTGAATAAGCTCAAATGGTACACAAATTATTTTCAGTTTATTTCGAAAGAGGTTCTAAAATTTTTTCTCAAAATAATATAATAACTTGAGATAGTTAGTAAATGGACATTGTAACTTGTAAGGTTAGAGAGTGCCCTTTGGAGGATGCTATGTGGGGAACGTTTGGATCACTTACAGTCCTTATTCCCATCTTTCAAGCTTGATATGACAATCTCTATCTGTATCCATAATTAAAGGCAGAGCATAACCAGACAACCAAAAACATGCAACAACAATTCCATCAAGAAAGGGTGTGAAAACAAACAAACACACTGAAACCATGAGAAATGCAAATCATCAGGCTTTAAGAATTCCTAATTTCTAACAGGTAAAGAGACTTCAAAACTGGAGATACTATACAAGTAGAGCCTCTTCTCCCCTCCCTGCAGACAAATTTCTCATCCCTTTGCATCATAAGTTCACTCATGAAGTAGAAAACACTTTGGTACAGTGCTAATCAACAACTCCTATTCTTCCCTTCAAAAATTCCTTTAGCAATAACGTCGTCTATTTAAGACGCGGCCAAGAGTGGCCAATGCATCATTAAATTTACGAATTTTAAGCAAACCCTTAATCCTGCCCTCCTCATCGTCAGAGAACTCTTCTTTCTTCATGATCATGTCAATGAACTTAACTAGAGCCTCCTCTCTGGTTAAAGTGAAAAGCCTTTCCGCCAAAATTGAGAATGAAGAGAACTCAGGTACATGTCCTTTCTTCATCATCTCAACTGCAAAATTAACAGCTTCATCAATGGGTCCTCCACCAGAGCAAAGGCCCCGGAAAGCAATTTTATATGATATGTAGTCAGGAGGACCAGCTTTTGCCTCCATTTCCCTAAAAAGTCTCATGGCTTCTTTGGTTCTCTTTTGTCTGAAGAGTGCCTGGATTATAGGAGTATATGACTGTGGTGTTTGAACCATCCCTTTCATCTGGATGCTTCTGAGCAGCCTAGTTGCAACCTCGACTTTTCCAGAATTACAGAACCCCTGAATTAGGGTACGGTAATTAACAACATCTGGTTTACACCCATTTGAAGTCATGGTTTGAATAATATCAGTTGCCTTCTTTACATCACCTGCTTTGCAGTAATGAGAAAGCATGGAGTTGTAAGTGAATTTATCAGGCTTTAATCCTTCCATTATCATCTGGTCCATAAGCTGAGCTGCCTTCTCTACCCTCCTGGCCTTACAAAGACCATCAATGAGGGTGTTATATGTCACCAAGTCCCTTGAGATCCCTTGCAGTACCATTTTACAAAAAATTTCACCAGCTTCTTCAATTCTGTTGTTCTTGCAAAAGCCACCTATCAATATATTATATGTTATTACGCTTTTTGCACAGCCACTTGATTCCATTTCCTTTAAAAGGGTCAGAGCTTCACTCAATTTCCTATTTGCACAAAGGTAGTTAATTAGGATGTTATAAGTGAACTCATCTGGTTGATACCCTAGAGTCTTCATCTCTTGGAACAATTCCATTGCGCAATCTAAATTGCTACTCAAGCAGAGGCCTTTTATCAGACAAGTAAAAGTACACACATCAGGTAAGACTCCCATGCTTGTAAGATCACAACTAAGCTCAATGGCTTCCTGCACTTGATTCTCTTTACACAAGGTGCTGATTATAGTGTTATACGTGACTCTATCGGGTAAACAGTTCCTCAAAATCATCTGAGAGAGGATCTCAATCGCCTCCTTCACTCTACCGGCTTCACAAAGTCCAGTTATCACAGTGCTATAGGTAATTAGATTAGGATCAAAACCCTCTTCAAGCATCAAATGCATGACATCTAGAGCATGGCAAACATGTCCAGCTTTGCATAAACCATTTATCAAAGTGTTGAAGGTAATACGGTCAGGACAGAACCCCTGGCTAGACATCGCTTGTGCAAAATTTAAAGCTTCTTCAATCCTACGTTCTTTACAGAACCCATGAATCAAAACATTAACTGTTATATTGGTTGGAGGGCAATTAGCTGCAAACATTTGGTCCCTAATTCTTAAAGCATTCTCTAAATCTCCCTCCTCAATATAACCCCGCATTACCGTTGTAAAGGTCTTCTCATTAGGCGATAAACCGTGTCTAGGCATATCTTCCATCATCAAAATTGCAGCCCTAATTTGATGTGCTTTACAGAGTGCTTTTATCAGTATATTAAAAGTTGGGACATCAGGTTTTAAACCCTCACTCAACATCCTAGAAACCACATCTTCAACTATCTCCAATTTATTGAATTTTCTCCCATCAACAAGAACATTCAACAAATTGTTGTAACTAAAGATTCCTGGTTTCACATCAAACTCCCGTTCCATCACATCAAGAACCCCAATAGCCTCATCATAAAGATCAAACTTGGCATAACTCTCAATCAAGATTATGAGAGTCCCTTCACCAATCTCAACCTTGGACTCTTTCATACCATCCAAGACTCGCCTCATCGCATCAAAAGACCCCGCTTTCCCAAGCTTCCGAAGAATCTCTTCACAAATCTGCCGACTGGGTTCAGACTCAGGATGCGCCAAAGCCCATCTAAAGAGGTTAGAAGCTGAGGTTTCATCTTTCCCCTGGCGAAGACTATGCTGAAGCTGCTTCTGCGTGAAGTCTGGCGGGAGGTGTTTGGATTTGAGGAGCGAAACTGAAGAAGCAGAGGGTGAAGTTGTGGCCGAGATTGAGACTAACGGTTCACGGCGTTTTGAGAATGTGGAAGAAAAGAGCTTTGGAGAGTTTAAGGATATGGTAAAGGGGGACACATTTGCTAAGCATGATGAGACACCCATTGAAGCAATTCAACAAGCATGTAGCATACAATATCAAAGTCAGGGTAGAAGTTTACCTTAGCTCGAGATACTTGCGCCTACAGCTAAATCAGTAGAGGACACCGAAGGGTGTTGTAGGGCGATACAGAAGAATTGAATTGCAGGAATTTAGACGACGAAAAAAGGCGATTCTTTAGTGGGTTTTGTCATGGATTAAACCTTGAGCACTTTGCGAAGAGAATACAGAGAAGCAACGCATAAGAAATGAAAGCAGGCCAGAATAGCACACTATTATAATAGCACGTCTCATAAACCCTACGTGACAATTTATACTGAGGATTATGATTTATATCCCAATGTAGATCACAAATACATTATTATTATTATTATTATTATTGCTGTTGTTAGTTGTTGTTGTTGTTATTGTTATTATTATCCGTGAAAAAATCTCGCATAGACACCGATTAATCCGCGCTGGCCGGCCGCCTAGCGTATCACCATAATAGGTGGTCTAGGCGGCTGACCAGCAAGGCGGCCGACACTGACCACCTAGGCGGCCTATGCACTGACTAGGCCTCCTAGCCACCGACTATGTAGGTCACCTAGTCGGCTGATTAGCTATTGTTCTCTTTTTTTTTTCTTTTTTTTTTAAATGAGTTATTTTACGACATCGTTTTGAACGAAATAACTCTAAATTATTCAAACTCTAGATATTTTTAGGTTAATATTTAATATTTTAGTATTAACTATAAAAGTACTAAATAGTTTATAATTATCAAGTCTTATAAAATTAAAAAAATTTAAACAAATTTTTTAAAAATAAAAAATAAAATACATGGGTGGTTAGGTGCTAGGCGCTATCTGAACGACCGAGAAGTGTCTAGCGATTTTTTCAACCATGATTATTATTTATTTATTTTTTTTTTGAAAGCCAATACTTGTACTCTTGTAGAGTATTATACTACTATTATGTAATGGTAATTAGAGGAAGGATAAAGTACGGAAAAACTATCCCAAGTATGGCCAAAAACCTTGTGGTCAAGCGGTTAGTGGGAGACAATGCAATGTAGTTCGACTCTAGGCAAATTTGTGTGATCCCTGATCCTTCAGCCACAAGAGGGCCTTAGTGCCACGTCAAATTATTGTGTGGACCATGATCTACATAGTTGTGTAGATCATGAATGCAATATTCATTTTTAATAAACTGAAAATATATTATTTGTGTACTGAATGTACATTATTTGATAATATATATAAAAAATCATATATTTTCAAATAATGTACTTTATGTATACATATAATGTATTTTTAATATATTAAAAATGTAGTATTTTTTTTTATTTATGGTTCACACAAATGTGTAGACCATGATCTATGAAATAATGACCGGTAAGCCATCATCGCTTCCGGGAGGAAAAGAGTTGCGTCAAACTGGCAAAGGTATGGGCAAGCTACCTCCGATTGGGCTTCGGTATGTCCACTTTGATTGTAAGAGATACATGTTAATTTTTAATATACTAAATATTTATTTTTAAGTATACATAAAAATAAGCATTCAATGTATTAAAAATTAATCATCATTATACTAAAAATAAATACTACGTATTATGTTAGTAGTCCGTGATATTATGATTGCTCATGAATCTTCATTTGTGAGATAAGTTAGACATGTATGCCAAAGGCTTGCAATGTCATTACTTTACACGTTTATCATGTAATAGACACAAATATTTTTTTTTTCAAAATATATTATATGCGTAGGTTGTGTTTGGAAAAAATAAAATAAAATAAAAAAGGAATCGGCATCTACTCCTAGTTAGAACATATGTCTATTATTGGTTTACCTCCTTGTGGTCCTTTGCCGGCTAGGGTCACAGGGCGAGGAGAAAATCTCGTTAAAAGAACATATGTCTATTATTGCCCACATGGGTAACTCCGTAACTCAACTAGTTTTGGGAGAAAAGACTAGGGATTCAACCTCTGTGTTCAATGGTTGAGTTACCATATGGTTTACATCCTCCCAGATGCTTTGTCGGGTTGGGGAGGAAACATATGTCTATTACAATTTTTAACTTGTTACCATAAGTCATTAGGTTAATATATATTATAGGGCAGAAAGCCAGAACATGACCAGACAACCAAAAAATGCACCAAGCAAATGAAGGTTGAAGAAACACAATACTTTATATTAGTTGCAGCCAGTCTTTTATGCTTTCCTAATCTCAAAATTCTAACACCTAAAGAGATGCTTCAAAACTGGAGAAACTTTACAAGTACAGCCTTTTCTCCCCTCCCTTTTCACAAATATCTTTCCCATTTGCATCAACAACTCTCATTCTTTCCTTCACCAAATTCCCTTGGGAATAACCGCTATTTAAGACACGGCTAAGAGTGGCCAATGCATCTTGGAAGTTTCGGGTTTTAAGGAAATCCTTAATCAAGCCCTGATAATCTGAGATGTCTGCTTTCTTCATGATCATGACAATGAGTTTAACTAGGGTCTCCTCTCTAGCTAAATCCAAAAGCTCTTCGGCCATAATTGAGAATGAAGAGAACTCGGGCACATATCCTTTCTCCATCATCTCGACTGCAAAATTAACGGCTTCATCAATGGGTCCTCCACCATAGCAAAGGCCGTGGAAAACAATTTTATGTGATACGTAGTCTGGAGGATCAGCTTTTTCCTCCATTTCCCTAAAGAGTCTCATGGCTTCTTTTGCTCTCTTTTGTCTGAAGAGTGCCAGGATTATAGGATTATATGCCTGTGGTGCTAGAACCATCCCTTTCATCTGGATGGTTATAAGCAACCTAGTAGCAACCTCGACACCTCCTGATTTACAGAGTCCCTGAATTAGCGTACCATAAGTAAAAACATCCGGTTCACACCAATTCGAAGTCATGGCTTGCATAATATCAGCAGCCTTTTTGACATCACCTGCTCTGCAGTAAGGATAAAGAATAGAGTTGTATGTAAACGTATCAGGTTTTAATCCTTCCATTATCATTTGATCCATAAGCTGAGACGCCTCCTCTACCCTCTTGGCCTTACAAAGACCATCAATAAGGGTGTTATAAGTCACCAAGTCCCTTGAGATCCCTTTGAGTACCATTTCCTCAAAAATTTTGCGTGCTTCTTCAATTCTCTTGTTCTTGCTGAAGCCATCAATCAATATATTACATGTTATTACACTTTTCGCACAGCCACTTGATTCCATATCCTGTAAAAGGGTCATCGCTTCATTCAATTTCTTATGCGCACAAAGGTAGCCAATTAGGATGTTATAAGTGAACTCATCTGGTTGGCACCCAACAGTCCTCATCTCTTGGAACAATTCCATTGCGCTATTGAAATTACTACTCAAGCAGAGGCCATTTATCAGAGAATTAAATATGAACACATTCGGTAAGATTCCCATGCTTGTAAGAACACAGCTAAGTTCTATGGCTTGTGGCACTTGATTCTCTTTACACAAGGCGCTGATTATAGTGTTATATGTGAAACTATCAGGTAAACGTTCCATCAATATCATCTCCGTAAGGATCTCAATTGCCTCCTTCACTTCACCCGCTTCACAAAGTCCAGATATCACAGTGTTATAGGTAACTAAATCGGGACTAAAACCCTCCTGAAGCAATAAATCCAAGATATCTAGTGCATAGCAAACATGTCCTGCTTTGCATAAGCCACTTATCAAAGTGTTGTAGGTAAAATGGTTAAAACAGAACCCATGGCTAGACATCTCTTGCACAAAATTTAAAGCTTCTTCAATCCTACCTTGTTTGCATAGTGCTTTAATCAGTATATTATACGTTGAGACATCCAGATTTAAACCCTCACTTAGCATCCTAGAAAGCACATTTTCAACTTGCTTCAATTTATTCCCATCAACAAGAACATTCAACAACAAATTGAAACTAAAGATTCCTGGTTTCACACCAAACTCGCGTCCCATCACATCAAGAACACCAATAGCCTCATTATAAAGTTCAAACATAGCATATCTTTCAATAAAGATGAAGAAAGTACCTTCACCAATCTCAACCTTGGACTCTTTCATATCATCCAAGACTCGCCTCATTGCACCAAAAGACCCTGCCTTTCCTAGCTTACGAAGAACTTCCTCAAAAACCCGCCGGCTGGGTTCAAACTCAGGCTGCTCTAAAGCCCATTCAAAGAGGTTAAGAGCTGAGGTTTCATCGCTCTCCTGACGAAGGGTATCCAGAAGCTGCTTCTGAGTGAAGTCTGGCGGGAGGTGTTTGGTTTTGAGTGAAATTGTGGCGGCAGAGTTTGAGAGAAACGTTCCACGGCGTTGAGATAATGTGAAAGAAATGACCTTTCGGTAGTTTAAGGATATAGTAGAGGGGAACACCTTTACTAAGCATGGTGAGACCGCCATTGAGGCAATTCAACAAGCATGTAGCATACAATATAAATATTTAGTTATTTACCTTATCTCCTCCGTACAAGTACAACCAAATCAGAAGAAGACAGTGAAGGGTTGTTGAGGTGCAAAACGGAAGAATTCAGTTGCAGGTTATGAAGGGATGGTTCTTTAATGGTTGTTGGAATTGGAATAGAAGATTTTGGGAAGAGAATTCATAGAAGCAGAGCAGAAGAAACGAAGTCGGCTCTCCCATACTTCAAATTTAAATTTAATCAGATTTATAGTCTTTCGAATAAGTGACAATGAAAGATTTACTGTAATATATAAATTTGAATTTTCAATAATTTAGGTACTAATTTATTTCATGCACTAGTATTAAATGTTTAATTAAGGGGGAAAAAGGGGTTTTTTTTTTAAAAAAAAAAATACATTAGGTTTCATGACTTACGTTTAGATTAATTCTAAAATTTCAAAATTATTGTCCATGGCGTTGGAGTAGGTAACATGGAGTATTCATCACATCTGATCAGTTTTTTTAGTTTTTAGTCTCCAATGACCCCTACTGCTGAAGTAAGACTTTTTAGGATGACTGTTGAACCATTAAGTTAAGTCTCATGAGACAAGGGTAGTTTTTTTTTTTTTTTTTTTTTTTTTTACACGTTAACCTATTAGTAGTATTGTTCAACACTTCAAGATAATGTCGAGTCTTAACTGGAATGAGACTCCAATATGAGAACTTCATTTCTTTTGACATGCTCATTCAATTATTACTTTATTCATTTTTTCTCATTAATTATCTTAAAAGTGACAATTTTAATTAGTTGATGACAATTTTTAGCTTCAATAGCCAAAATGCCAAATGACAATAAGTTAATATTAACAACAGAAAAATGCTCAAAATAACCGTTCAACTATACGCAAAAATACAATTGAACTAAATTGACCAATTGTCCGCCGGTTTCATTTTTCGGTTACAATGTAGTATCGCTCAAACCCACTCCCTTCCATGTGGGAGTGTAAACTGAGTATCACTATACCATAAAGTCTTTGGCTTACTTAAATGGTTTAATTGCACTTTTACGTGTAATTGAGTGGCTATTTTAACCTTTTCTTAATAACTAATTAAAGGGATGTGATTATATCTATCTTCATCCAGAAATCCATAATTATAGGGCAGAACTTTACAAGACAACCAAAGGAGCACAACAATTTAATTGAAACTATTCCTTTATGCTTTCCAAAATTCTAAACTACAAGTAAAGCCTCTTCTCTCCTCCCTGCTAACACTTTTAATTTCTAATTTGCATCATGAATTCCCCCCCCCCCCCCCCCCCCC